>NC_079500.1:7379980-7610327 GCF_030052815.1 Hevea brasiliensis
TTTGTCCTTCTCATAAAATAAAGCACCTGAAAAACAAAAATAAACAATCTCTCAAAGTAAAATGGTAAAAATAAAATAAAATAAAATGCCCAAATTAACCAAACAAACAATCGTTTAATATCAAGCAAAAATCAAATCCCCGGCAACGGCGCCAAAAACTTGGTGTGGTGAATCCGCAAGTATACGGGTCGTATCAAGTAATAAAGTGATGAATCAAGTATCGTTCCCACGAGGATTTGCTGTTTGATTACTAAACTATGAATGAAGCGATTATTTGGGCTAATGATTAATGAATAAATGGTAAATGTAAATGAGCAAGGTAAATTGATTAATCTAATTGAAATGGGTAAAGAGCAAACAAATAAATTCTAATTCTAGCTACTTAATTAAACTAAAATTAACAATGGGTAATTTAAACGAAAGTCTAATTATGGTAAAAGTGATTCCAGAGTTGGGGGTTTATGCATAAATTAATTGGGATTTGTCTTGGGCATTCCAATTTTTAGGGAAAAACAGAGTTTGAAGGAAATTGATTCTAAATTCCTTTGATATCTTTTTCAAGCAAATCAAAGTGTATTCTAAAATAACCAAACCTACTTTCGTATGTATTTGATTACTTTAAAACCCATTAAGTTTTGTAACCAATAATTAATTCCTCTTAAAGTCCTAGTTTATTTCTAAATCTAGGTGATTTTAAGTTCCAATCCTTGATTAACTATCAATGACCTTCACCTTTCGGTCCTTCAATCAAAGATTAACACAATACCCAATGGGTACCAATATTAGGCAAGTAAATCAAGCACACAAGGAAGGAATCAAAACTCATATTTATGTAAAATAAGGAAATACCCAATCCAAATCCACAAATTAATCTAAAACATATTTCCCAACTCTGAAATCTAAGGAAATTACTCACTCATTATGGTATTTACAAGAAATATAGATGGAAGAATAAAGAAAAACATGATAAAAGGACTGAAATAGGAAAACCCAGGTGGAAGAACCAAAGTCTCTGGTTTCTGGAGCTCCAAATGCGTGCAGCAGCTCCTTCTTCCAAGAGAGAATGGCGTATCCCCTTCTTTCTATTAAATTTTCTTTCCTTTTTGTTTTTTTCCTCCCTTCCTCTTCTTGTGGCAAAAATAAGGAAATGATGAATTTATATGGTCCCAAAAGCTGCCCTAAAAGTAAATAAAAGACAAAGTGGATAGGAAATGAGGTGTAAAATTATCCAAGTCGTGACATTTTTCACGTTAGGCGATGCAGCAGGGTTAGGCAACCTAAGCGACTTCTTAGCAAATTTAGCCTCTGAGTGCTTTATGCCTTAAGGTTAAGCAGACCTTCAGCAAATCTCGGTAGATTTATAGTAAAATGGACTTTTCTGCTCATGCTTGACTTGTGTTGCACCTTAAGCATTGCCGCTTTACCTTGAGCATGACCTTAAGCAAGGTCTCAAGCAATTTCGGCTGGTTTGCTCTTTCAAGGCTTGATTTCTTCAACTTTCCTCCATGCTTAAAGAATCCCAAATTTCTTCAAATCACTTCCTAATGCACTCATTGATCCTCGATTTGCCACAAAATCCTATCAAAAACAACAAAATTACAAAAATCAAATATAAAGTATCTAAAATTAACAAATAAACTAAAATAAAGCTAAAAACATAAAATATACTAAAATATAAGGACAAAATGGATGCAAAACTACCCTAAAATGCCTATATGAAATGAGTGTAACAGATACTGTTTTGCTATCAGTGATGCCTGCTCGAGAAAGTAAGTCGGATGCATACTTGGCTTGAGATAGATAATAGCCATCAGAATTTTGAGAAACTTCAAGACCCAAAAAATAGCTGAGAGAACCCAGGTCTTTCATTTCAAAATGTTGATTGAGATAATGTTGTAACTCTAAAATACCAGATGAATCATCTCCTGTTATTATCATATCATCAAAAGTTTCTTCATAGTCGATACCATACTCTTGAGTGTACCCTTTGGCTACTAAGCGAGCTTTGTAGCGTTCAATAGTTCCATCAGAACGTGTCTTGATTTTGTAAGTCCATTTGCAACCAATAGGGGTCTTGTTTGGTGGAAGATCAACTAAATCCCAAGTATGAGTTTTCTCTAAAGCCTGAAGTTCGTCAGTCATAGCTTGCTGCCAAGAGGGTCAGTACTTGCCTCACGATAAGAACGAGGCTCATGAAGGGTTGCAATAGTAGAGTAACAGTGAAAATCAGAAAGATAATGAGGAGTTTCTCTTACACGGGTAGAACGACGAAGAGTAGTGCTAGGAGGAGATGCAGTGCAGTCTTTGGATCAACAAGCGGTGCCGATTCAACGAGGCGGTGTAGTTGGGCTAATATTGAGCACATCACAATCACGGATCGGGACTTGGAAAGCGACTCTTTGGAGGAGTCGGTAAAAAATGAGAGTCGGTATTGTGAGTGATGAAATTTGGAAAGAGAAGAGAACATAGTATTTTCCCAAAGGTAACATGACGAGAGATCGTAACTTATTAGAAAGCAGGATCCCAACAACGATACCCTTTGTGTTCAATGCCATAACCAAAGAAAACAACATAGACGAGCACGGGGTTCTAATTTGGTATGTTCATGAGGTTGTAAAAGAACAAAAGAAACACATCCAAAAGGTTTAAGGATGAAATAGTCAGGAGGTTGTCCAAACAACTTTTTAAAAGGAGATAAATTATGAAGAACCAAGGTAGGAAGACGATTAATAATATAAACAGCATGAAGAGCTGCTTCTCCCCAAAATTTTTCTGGACATGAGGCAGAAAGAAGAAAGAAATCGTCTGAGAATCAAGAATATGGCGATGCTTGCGTTGGCTCGCCCATTCTGTTGAGAGGTGTGAGGACAAGAACGTTGAACAACGGTGCCTTGTTGACTAAGAAATGAAGTAAAGAAGAATCCGATATTCCATGGCATTATGCATTGGAGAATTTTAATGTCACAAGAGAACCGAGTTTTAATCATTTTTGCAAATGTGATGTAAATTTGTGATAACTCAGATCGATGTTTCAAAAAATATATCCAAGTAAACCGAGAATAATCATCAATAAATATTACAAAATAACGAAAACCATTTATTGAAGAAATAGGAGAAGGACCCCAAATGTCAGAATGAATTAAACCAAAAGGAGTGTCTGAAGTAGTATTATTATGAGAAAAAGATAATGCAGGTTGTTTTGCAAGCTGACAATTTAAACAATTAAATGACTCAAACTTAGTAGATCCTAATAATCCACGATAAATTAAAGGTTGAATTTTACTGGTAGAAGCATGACCAAGATGAAGATGCCATTGGTGAATGGAGGAATTAGAGATTGTAGCTGCAGACACAAATCTCTGAGGAAGATGTAAAGATGTAAGCTCAAATAATCGACCCACTCTGCGACCCTCCCCAAGAATCTGTCCCGTTTGTGGATCCTGTACCTGGACACCATGGTGAGAAAAAATAACATTTAGTCCTTTTTCACACAACTGACCAATAGAAATAAGATTGAGTGCCAAATTAGGGATATAATAAGTGTCAGGGAGATGAAGATTTGACGTAGACACATGACCAGTATGTGTGATGTTCATTTTAGTACCATTTGCAGTATGGCTTGGTGGTAAGGAAGATACAGGTTTTGCAGAAGATAAGAATTTAATATTAGTGGTTATATGATTACAACATGCAGAGTCAAAAAGCCAATAAGAATTACCCGGAGTGGCAGACATGGCAGCAGGAGAATTAGAAGAGATAACCTATTTGAATAGTGCCTCAAGATCACTCATGGTGATGGCAGTAGAGCCCTCAGTAGCAGCAACAGCAGTGACAGAGGAAGATCCAGGCTTTGAGACATTCTTGAATTTAGAATGCCCTCCTTTTGGTCTTGGAGGACGTGTGGGACAATGTTCAAGAATATGACCGTAACCATGACAATATTTGCATTTTATAGTAGGACAATATGCAAAAGCATGACCAATTTGATTACAATTCTTACAGAGTTGATTGCGATTACGATGTGAGGATTTAGTAGTTGCAAGAGCGACTTCAAATTGAGGAGTTTTATCCAAACCGAGGCGAGTCTCTTCAAAAATAATCTCTTGAATAGCGGTTTCCAATGATGGGAGTGGATTTCGATGTAGCGAGGACCCTCGAGCGGCCTCATATTACGAGCGAAGAGCCATTAGAACTTGAATGAGATGAAGATGATCTTCACCGATTTTGGCACGAGATATTTGATTCCAAATAGGTTGGACACAGGCAAGAAAATCATTCCGCAGATTGACTGCTTCTTGTTTGATTATGAAGAGTAGTCCACAATCGATAATAGTGGACAAGTCCGGTGGTTTGATATCGATTAGCCAAAAATCCCGATTTCTTTTGCGAGTCATAATTAGCAAGCTGGATGTGGATGGGCGAGGCGGTATTGCGAAACGGTGATGATCGATGATTTTTACTATCCTAATCCTCAAGGCGGTCGACAAATTTTGCACGGTTCATCGTTCTCTCTTGTCGGTGTAATGATATCTCCGGTAACAATACGCCAAAGTTTGCAACCTATCAAAAAACTTTTCATTCCTTAACTCAAAGATTATAGTTGGAACCCGATCGGAATCATTGCAATAGGTTTTGAAATATCAGATTTCTCCATTGATAACAAGATGAGGAGAAAAAAAAATGGTATAATAATAGGTATGAAAGAATGAACCAGAACAGGTTGTAGAGAGAGCAGAGAGACCCAAAAAACTAGAAATAAAAGCTTTATGGCTCTGATACCATGTTAGAAGAGAGAATACAAGTAATGAAAGAAAGGATTGTATATTTGTCTGTGTCTCATTTACAGAGATATTACATCTATTTATACATGAGAATATGAACTAATTTGGACAAGAATAATAATTGCTATAATTATGCTACATAAATCTCCTATAATTATGCTAATTGCTGTAATTATGCTACACAAATCTCCTATAATCATGCTAATTGCTGTAATTATGCTACATAAATCTCCTATAATCATGCTAATTGCTGTAATTATGCTAACAATTTAAATAAAAGATAACAAGGTTAGAACAATTAGATATGCTAGCAGGAATTTGACCACCAATTGAATTATTGTGAAGAGACAATACTTGCAGTCTGCGCAAATGGCCAATCTCAGTAGGAATCTCTTGGCTAAAGCTATTGTTAAATACGTACAACCCCTTTAAAAAGCTCAAATTACCAACATATGGTGATATGGGACCTGAAAGTTTGAGGGAGCTCAGGTTTAACATTGTGACCCTCTGGTGCCTACGCCCACATGTGACGTAGTCCCACCGGCAGAAGTGAAGAGTGCTGTTCCACGAGCTCATGTATTGGAAAAGATATTTGTTACCCTTTATGTAATTATCTTTACCTAAATTAGCTGCTGTATAAATATAGTAATAAGCTTTATATTAGCCTATAATAAGGGAGTAGTTAGTGCTGTAAATGTATTGATTAGTGCAGTCTCTGTGTATAAATTATGTACATCACGTTTGAAGAATATATACAATTTTCTTTCCTATCATTTCTATCTTATTTGACATGGTATCAGAGCGCCGATCTTGATACTCTGTATAAAATTGTTCACCTTCTTCCGCTCGTTTTTCAATGTCAAAAGAAGTTTCAGACCAATCCAAATCAGACATTATGGATCCATCACATCCATATTACATCCACCATTCTGATCAACCAGGACACTTGTTGGTTCCAACTAAGTTAAACGGAACAAATTATCAATCCTGGTATAAAAGTATGACGCATGCTCTCATTGCCAAGAAAAAATTGGGTTTCATTGATGGATCTATCAAAATGCCATCATCCACGAACGACCAACCGAATTTGAAAAATGGAACCAATGTAACATGATACTCTCATGGATATCTCATTCGATCGAACTGATATAGCATCAGGCCTCATGAATGCCGAGACGACCAAACAAGTGTGGGATGATCTTGGGATCGATTTTCTCGAGAAGAATCTTCTTTGCTATATTCCAAATCCAAAAAGCAATAGCAACAATCACTCAGGGTACAATGTCCGTGGCAGCCTACTACATCAAAATCAAAGCTTTGTGGGATGAATTAGAGATTCATCGTACACCAGAGACTTGCAATCGCACCAATGATCACCAGACCGAAAGAGAGGAGGATAAATTGATGCAATTTCTCATGGGGCTCAATGATCCTTACAAGATTGTGAGATCCAACATATTGCTGATGAAACCATTACCCAACGTTCGTCAAGCATACTCCATGATCATTCAAGAAGAAACCCAGCAACAGATTGGTCCAAGCATCACTGAGATCCGGCCTCATGAATGCCGAGACAGCCAAACAAGTGTGGGATGATCTTCGGGATCAGTTTTCTCAGAAGAATGCTGCTGCTATATTCCAAATCCAAAAAGCAATAGCAACAATCACTCAGGGTACAATGTCCGTGGCAGCCTACTACATCAAAATCAAAGCTTTGTGGGATGAATTAAAGATTCATCGTACACCAGTGACTTGCAATCGCACCAATGATCACCAGACCGAAAGAGAGGAGGATAAATTGATGCAATTTCTCATGGGGCTCAATGATCCTTACAAGATTGTGAGATCCAACATATTGCTGATGAAACCATTACCCAACGTTCGTCAAGCATACTCCATGATCATTCAAGAAGAAACCCAGCAACAGATTGGTCCAAGCATCACTGAGAATTTCTCTGTAGCAGCTGCCGTTCAGAGTCGGTCAGTCACACAAAAAGGTGCTAAAGAAAAATTTTGTGAACACTGCAACAGGTCAAGCCATAATATTGATGAGTGTCGCAAGTTAAAATATCATTGCAAATTTTGTGACAATAGTGGGCACACAGAAGATCGTTGTCGACTCAAAAAGGCTAACCAAAATGCTAGATCCATACAATCTAGCAACAATCGAACTGGGGGACGTTCAGCCAATGCTGTTGAAACAACAATTGGGGGAGACAATAGTACGGAAAGCTCCGGATTTCCAGTTAATTTTACCAATGAACAATTGCAAAAATTAGCACAGGCTTTGGTGATGATTAATCAAAATAAAAATTCGCAATGGAGATATATTCGCTAATGCGTGCAGTATAATCTCTCCATTTAATGCTTTTTCAAATTCGGTTGTTAAGCCTTGGATTACGGGCGGTGGGGCTCTTGATCATATCACCTCGATCCTTCTCTTCTCACACAAATTCAGCTTCCTTCTGTTCCTCTTGTTAATTTGCCGACTGGTGCCACTGCCAACATTACACATACTGGCACAATGTCTTTTAATTCTCAACTAGTTTTAAAAAATGTGTTGTGTGTTCCCTCATTCAAATTGAATCTAATGTCTGCCAGTAAAATCACTAATGCACTCAATTGTTGTGTTATTCTTTTTCCAAATTTCTGTGTTTTACAGGACAGCTCTGAGGAAGATGATTGGCTCGGGTAGACAGAATGGCGGACTCTACTACATACATCCTTCAACCCCTTCACCAGCTGCATATCACACATCTCAGTCTTCTTATCTATGGCATTTGCGAATGGGTCACCCATCCTCATCACGACTTGCACCCATTCTATCTTTTTTAAAACTTTCCAGCAATATTGATAATAAATGTAACACTTGTCCTTTAGCAAAGCAGACTCGTCTGCCCTTTCCTACAAGTTCTATATCTACAAAAAGTTCTTTTGAAATCTTACATTGTGATGTTTGGGGACCACATAAAGTCCCTACACATTCAGGGGCGAGATTTTTCCTTAGCATTGTCGATGACTACACTCGTTGTTCTTGGGTCTTCTTAATGCACAATAAATCTGAAACAACATCTTTGTTACAACGATTTGTGGTTTTTGTTCAAAATCAATTTCATAAATCTATTAAAATACTTCGTACAGACAATGGTACTGAATTTCTTCCCATAATTTCTTTTCTACAAAAAAATGGTATTGAGTTTCAAAATACATGTGTCTATACTCCACAGCAGAACGGAGTCGTTAAACGAAAACATCGTCACATCTTAAATGTTGCTCGCTCCTTACTTTTTCAATCAAATGTGCCACTTCATTTTTGGGGAGAATGTGTTTTAACAGCCGTATATTTAATCAATCGGCTTCCTTCACCCTTACTCTCTAATCAGTCCCCTTATGAAAAATTATACCAAAAGCCACCTCCTCTTCAACATCTCCGTGTGTTTGGGTGTGAGTGCTATGCCACTATTGTCCAACCTAAGCAAAAATTTTCTCCCCGAGCTACACTCTGTTTTCTTGGCTACCCACATCATCAAAAGGGATATAAATTACTTGATCTTGTCTCTAATCAAATTATTATTAGCCGAGATGTTACCTTTAATGAGAATATCTTCCCATTCATGACTTCTGAATTACATTCCTCTTCTAGAACTGATTCACCATTATCCTCACCTCCACCATTATTGCCAAATCTTGCCATAGATCCTGCCACCTTACCAAAAATAAATTCTGATCCTTCCTCAACAAATTTAGATGATACCTTCCATAATAATATCGATTCCTCCATTCACAGTCCATCACCAAATCCTTCTGCACCTATCGAAGCCCAGCCACTCATTGATCAACCCAATATATCACCACCTGATCCTCCACGACGTTCCACTCGAGATAAACATCCTCCTGCATGGCATGATTCTTACATTCTGTCTACTCAAACCAATGATCCTACCGGTAAAAGGGTTTCACAAACAGGTACAAGGTATCCACTCTCATCTTTCCTTTCTTTTAATCGTTTCTCTTCCTCTCATAAACATTTTCTGGCAAGCATTTCTACTCATACAGAACCACAGACATATGATCGGGCATGGTCATCCCCAATGGGAGAAGGCTATGACTGCTGAACTTGAAGCATTAGAACGGAATCACACTTGGTCATTGGTTCCTTTACCTCATGGTATTAAGCCTATTGGATGTCGTTGGGTTTATAAAATTAAATATAATTCTGATGGAACTATTGAACGCTATAAAGCTCGATTAGTCGCTAAGGGCTATACACAGGTTGAAGGGATCGATTACAAGGAAACCTTTTCCCCAACTGCTAAGCTCACCACTTTGAGATGTCTTTTGACTGTTGCTGCTGCCAGAAACTGGTTTACCTATCAATTAGATGTGCAGAATGCATTTTTACATGGTAAATTAAATGAAGTGGTATATATGCAACCGCCACCTGGATTGCGCCAGGGGGAGAACACAGTGTGTCGGCTTCATAAGTCCCTCTACGGTTTAAAGCAGGCCTCGTAAATTGGTTCTCTACATTATCCAATGTTCTACAAGAAGGCGGCTATACACAGTCTAAAGCTGACTATTCCTTATTCACCAAAGTTAATGCATCATCTATTACTGTTATTCTCATATATGTTGATGACATATTATTGTGAGGAATGATGAGCAGAAATTAATCGCCTCAAATCATATTTACTTCAGCACTTTCATATCAAGGATTTGGGCGACCTCAAATATTTTTGGGATTGAGTTTTCCCGTTCCAATCAAGGCATTTTTATGTCACAGAGAAAATATGCCTTGGATGTGCTACACGACGCAGGACTCACGGTGCTAAGCGGAGAAGTTTCGATGGAACAAAATTGCAAATTGGATCTTGATGAAAATGAAAAATTACACGATGCTACCAAATATAGAAGGTTAGTTGGCAGATTAATTTATCTAACTGTGACTAGACCGGACATTGTTTATTCAGTTCGTGTGTTGAGCCAATTTATGCATGAGCCATGTAAATCTCATTGGAATGCGGCAATTCGTGTCCTCAAATATGTGAAAGGAAATCCTGGTCAGGGATTATTTTTGCCATCTAATAATAATTTGCAATTAAAAGCATTTTGTGACTCTGATTGGGGAGGTTGCCGAACAACTCGAAGATCGGTATCAGGATATTGTATTTTCCTTGGTCCTTCTCTCATATCTTGGAAATCAAAAAAACAGACAAATGTTTCTAGATCATCTGCTGAGGCGAGAATCTGAGCAATGGCGAATACTTGTTTGGAGCTAACTTGGTTAAGGTATATCCTTCATGATTTAAGAGTATCACAAGTAGGTCCTTCGCCACTTTACTATGATAATCAAGCAGCACTTCACATTGCTGCAAATCCAGTGTTTCATGAGAGGACAAAGCATATTGAGATAGACTGCCACATTGTTCGAGAAAAAATGATGTCAGGAATTATTAAATCAGCGTATGTTTCAACTAAGATGCAATTGGCAGATATTTTTACTAAGCCCTTAGGCAAAGAAACCTTTGAATTTTTACGCAGCAAGTTGGGAGTGTTAGATCTCCACTTACCAACTTGAGGGGGAGTATTGGAAAAGATATTTGTTACCCTTTATGTAATTATCTTTACCTAAATTAGCTGTTGTATAAATATAGTAATAAGCTTTATATTAGCCTATAATAAGGGAGTAGTTAGTGCTGTAAATGTATTGATTAGTGCAGTCTCTGTGTATAAATTATGTACATCACGTTTGAAGAATATATACAATTTTCTTTCCTATCATTTCTATCTTATTTGACATCATGACCCCAAAAGGGTCAGTTATTTAGGCCTTGAGTTCAAGCAAAGCAAGTCGATCTGTATCGTTGTTCCTGTGGATGGCAAAGGCTAGAAGGCTGAAGCACAAGAAATGAATAATCGAAAGGAAGCATAAGGATGAGAAAGACACTGATAAACTCCTGAAAGAAAGCCCCATATATGCTGTTTGAGACTTTCCAAGGGTTTAGATAGGCTGTGGATGGAGAAAAAAGGAAAAAAGATTACTGGAATTGGTAGTTGAATTCATTCAGTAGAACGCATATTTATAGAGATGGGATACATTAATTATGACATTTGAGTCTTTGCAAGATTAGATGCTAAGCTACGAAATTAACGGCAAATCAGAAAGGAGGAAAAAAATAATAATAATAAAGGAAAATTACAATTTAGTCCTTATATTTTAATGAAACTAATTATTTGATCCCTATATTTTAAAAAATATACTATTTAATCTATATATTTTGCTTCTGTTAAATTATTTAGTCCTTCAGTCGAATTTTTTATTATTTATGCTATTCAAACTCCTATTTAGTCCCCCTATTTTAAGAAAATTAATTAATTAATCCCTATATTTTCAAAAATACTACTATTTAGTCCCTTTATTTTAGTAAAACTAATTTGTTAGTCAATGTATTTTGAAAAAATATAGCATTTTGAAAATTATATTATTAGATAAAAATAGAAATTTTACAATGTAAAGATTAAATTTAAATTTATATATATTTTTTAAAATTTTCAATTTCTTAGACATCATTTTTATATTTTCACTGCTAAAAAATAATTTTCCTTTCTTACTTACAAATTTAAGTAAACTGATTAATTTTTTTGTATAGACAATTTGTACATTTTTTATTAACAGAAGAAAACAAAAAAAAAATGAGGAGGAAAAGGGTGTGAGCGTAGAGGAGAAGCACTATAGAGAGATAGAAATAAAAGAAAATAAGAAAAAAAATAAAGGGGAGAGGATTATAGTAGTGTAGGTATAAAAAATAATTATGAGACTAATTAGTTAACGGAGTCAAATTACAGAGACTAACTAATGTGTTTTTCTAAAATATAGGGACTAACTAATTAGTTTTACTAAAATAGAAGGACTAAATAGTAGTTTGACTAGTATTGATAAACGAAATAATTTAACGGAGGCAAAATACAGAGACTAAATAGTATATTTTTCAAAATACAGGAACTAAGTAGTTAGTTTTATTAAAATCTAGGGACTAAATAGTAATTTATCCTAATAATAAATTAAGCAATTGTAATATTTTAAAGAAAACCATGTTATTAGAATTTGAATGCATTATTTTCTCTATCATGGATAGACATTAGATCAATGGTGAATTTTGAATTAATTAGATAAGAAAAATTCACACTTGAAATAATTATAAATGAAAAACTTTTTGTATTGGAGAAATGAAAAACAGAAACGGAAACAGCTGATGAAGAATTATATCCAACTGCCTCAAACGTCTTGGATGGGCTAGACTTCGTTTTCCACAATTGGCTGACCTTTAAACATAAATGCTAAATGTTGCATAGCGTAAGTTGAGTTAAACTCCATTCATTATTAATTAAGTTTGCTAACTCAAAATTGACCAAATTTGGTAATTAACCCCAAATATAACTTAATGTGCTTGGTTTCAAGGATTTTAAAATGAGCCAAATATAGTTTATTAAAAAAAAAAACTAGGCATACTTCTTTAATTTTTTTTTTAATTTCATCAATTTATACACGAAACCTTGATATTGATTTCAAGTTAAAATTTTTTTTTTCCTATATTATCAATTTTAGTCTAGCTATCTCTTAATTTTAATTCAAAATTTGTAATTTAGACAATAATTATTCTATTTTATTTTCGTTAACTTTGAATAACAAGATTGATTGTGGTGGAAAAAATTAACAAGAAGTCTATCTGTTTTAAGAGAGAAATATATATATATATATATATATATATATATATATTAAACATTTAGATTTGATATTAGACTCAAATTTCAAAAATTTATTTAAGTTAAAGTTCATCGATTATTTTAATATTTTTAAAATAAATTGATTATTTTCAATATTGGTATGAGCAGAAATTGAAAATATATCTGATTCATTTTTTTAATAATTGTCCAGGAACTCATTAAAAATGTTTTACAATCATTCAAAACATTATATTCATTTTTTTAATGAAAAAATTATTCATTAATAATTATAAATTTCTTTTAATCCTTTCAATTTATTTATGTCGTAGCGCGCATAGTTGGCAACTTTCTTTAATTCAATGGAAATTGATGGCCGTGGCGTATAATAATCTAATGAATACTTTTTTTTTATAGGCAATATAAATAATCTGATGAATAATTCGAATAACCTACCATCCTAACTAACATAATTTGATCTTATTTAAAATTATTAAATGCACTTGAAACACTAAATTAAGTGCTCATTACGTTCGTATAAATGTAAATATTTTTATAAATTATAAAAAATGAATTTCATATCTGTGTGATTAAAGAATCACATAGTTGAAATATACTATGCAATTTATCATTCAATAATAATTGGCAACAACATCAAAGAAAAAACTTTTTGTTTGCATTAATCAAGACTCCAACAAACTTTTTGTTTGCATTAATCAAGACTCCGACTGCCTCAAACGTCTTGGAAGGGCAATACTTCCTTTGACCCGAACTTGTGAGAAAAAGATAGCAAAATAACGAAAATATAAAACTAACCTTTAATAAAAATTTTAACGTCTATATATTTAGATTTTGAGCTCCGTCTGATACCTAGATTTTTTTTTCTGGAAATAAGAAAATATAGTTTTACTTTTTAGAGAAAAATATATAATTTTAATTATAAAATCGAGCGCTTACCATCACACCAGAATCTTAAGTTTTTAGTAGAGATTTATAGTGTAGTAACTCAAACACCATGTGTGAAAAGAATTTAAGCAAGAAGCTTAAACTTTTAACAGAAATGTAACTCTAACCCTTTATAGTATAGCAGTTCAAACGCTATGAATTAAATGTTGGCCCGCTGTGTTATCCACTCAATGCCAAGAAATTTCAAGCTAATAATTCATTTGAGCCCACCAAATTATTAATTTTAATCATTTAAGTCTAATTACTCACAGTGTTAAATCATAAATGCCAAACAATGCATATCAGTTGCAAGTTTGGGTTAAACTCCATTCCCTGGTTAATTAAGTTCACTTCCTCCAGTTTGATAATTTTAATATTTTTTTTATTTTACTTTAATTAATCTTGAATTTAAATTTTATAATTTTGAAACAAATATAGTATCACTGAATTAAAAATTAATTTATAATTATTTTCAATATTTTTGAGATGAATAAATTATTTTCAATATTAATATAATAAGTGGAAATTGCAAAAAGATATATATTGAAAAGTTATGGAAATCACTTTTTATTATTATCCAAGAACTCAAAACAAAAGTTTTTATAATTATCCAAAATATTATATCCACATTTTAACATAAAAATATTATTTATCAATAATTATAAATTTTATTTAATCATTTCAATTTAAAATTTTAGTCATTGAAGGACTGTAACACGTTCAGAACATAAGGATTGATAATATATGGTAAATTTTTTGCATGATTCGTCGATTTATTAGAACCCTACTGATTCAAATTAATTGATAATTGATTTTTAATTTATTTAAATTTTAAATGATTTGAATCTCAATAACTTGTAAAATTGAAAAATCCACAAGTCACACAATCATACCTCAATCACATCACATGACCGGCCCATCCAAACAGTCAACAATCATAATTTTGAAAAATTATAATTTAATCCCTACAACTACCCTTTTTGCAGAAACTACCCAGATGAGCTCTAAAAATTCTAAAATTTTGTCCCGCTGTCCTTAGCAATATTACTAAGCTAATATAAAAGGATTTATAATTTTCTAACTACCCATGAATATTTTATAGACTTTTAATCTAAACCCAAAACTAAATAATTAAGGAAACTTAGGGTTTGGGCTTACCTACGCTAATTTTGATACTGGAAACGTATCCGGGACGTCTACAAAATGGTGGGATAGCCTATAATCTTGACTCGATTTTAAAGTAGCTTTGGCTGCCCATCTGTTCGGCCCCGAAAATGCAGACCTAATCGACAGTCGAATTTTCATGAATCGAATGTACCTACGTGAAGCCCATAACACGGTGGTTAGTACATAATTTTTACGAAATTTATTAAGCTCATTTAATTCTCGCAAAAATACTGTGAAGTTTCATGGGACCCACCAAAAAACGGTATCAAAAAATTTTAAAATGGGTATTATCGTGAAGCTCTCGTCGAGGGGAGCACTTCGGTATTCTAAGATTTTTTGTGGGGTTCACGATTTGCGAGAAATCTAGCCAAAAGTCAAAATGGGCTCAAACTTCCAAGGTAAAAATTGGACAAACAGCTAGATAGATTTTTGTGTTCTTGGTGTATATGGAAAGCTCTTGAGGTATAGATGATATTTGAGATAAGACCCGTCTCAATCGTTGGTCAGATCGGCTGGAATCGGCCTTGGAATCTAAAATGGCACTCGCGAGGGGGGTTTTGGCGCTGTTTTCCGGTGACCTGGAGGCCAACCAGCTGCGGGGGAGGGGCGGGAAAGGTTGTCGGCGATGCAGGGAAGGGAGGGGTGGCGGTGGCTGGCACGGAGGAAGAGGGAGGAGAGAGAAACATGAGGAGAAGGTGGCATCGGGGAGAGAGAAGGGAGAGAAAGAAAAGAAGGATATGGGACCAGTTTGATTTGACCGGTCTGATTCGGTTTGGTTCAATTTGGCCAGTTCGATTTAGAATACTCGAAATTAAATTTTTACTCTGCCTTGGGACAAAAACGAGGTCCAAAAATTTTGAAAAAATTTCAAAAAACTCAAAAAAATTTGTAGAGTCTAAATGTATTTTTAGTTTTGCCACGTGGTCTTTAAATTAATTTGTAAAAATTAACAAAGTTTATTGGTTTTGAAAAATCAAACTCGATTTCTAAAATTCAAAAAATTCCAAATAATTTTTCAAATTTTTAATAAAATAAAATATTAATATTTACTCATAAAATAAGTAATTTAAAAATTAGGGGTGTTACAAGTTTAACGTCTCCCCCTTCGACCTTGATTTGTGCCAACATTTCTTGGGTGAGGACTTCGTATTTTCCTAAGTTTGAATCTCATACTTGAAAATTTCCCTACACTTGATTTACAACTAGTTATGAATCGCAATAAAGATTGATGCTATGGGCTTTTACCTCTTTGACAATTAGAGAGCCATGAGGATGGCCTCACATTCTGCTATGTTGTTTATGGCTCAAAAAGTTAGTTTTGCTACGTATCTCATCTTCGCTTTATACAATCCTTCCATTATTATTCCAATTCTTGCACTGGAAGAGCTTGATGCTCCATCCGTCCATACATTCCATAGTTCTCTGATATTGTCCTTCCTTTCGAGTATTGGGGTTAGTTCGGCCATGAAGTTGGTGAGTATTTGTGCCTTTAATGTTGTTCTTAGCACGTACCTGATGTTGTATGCAGCCAAGCTGACTGACCAAGTTGTTAATCGCCTGGATGTCTCTAGTCTGTGTATGATCTTTCTAAGTGGGTAATTCATCCGGACCTCTATGGTGTGTGCTTCGAAGTATGGCTTCAATTTTGCTGCTACTGATAGAACTGCATAGGCGAGCTTCTCTAACATTGGGTAATTGAGTTCTAATCCCTCCAACACCAGACTAGTGTAATATATAGGTCGCTACTCGCCTTCTTCTTCTCTTATGAGGACTGAACTGATTGTTTCCTTTGTAATTGTTAGATAAAGATAAAGAATCTTGCCTGGTTTTAGCAAATCAAGTAATGGGGGTGAAGATAAGAATTGTTTAATTTATTCGAAAGCTACCTGGCATTCATCGACCCATTTGAAGTTTCTTCTTATTTTTAGTGCTCAAAAGAAGGGTAGACATCTCTTAGCTGAGTAGTTTATAAATCTCCCCAATGCAGTGATCCATCCGTTTAGTCATTGTACTTCCTTGATATTGCGTAGAGGTTGCATATTAAGAATTGCTCGGATCTTCTCTAGATTTGCCTCGATTCCTCACTTAGAAATCATATAGCTGAGGAATTTCCCTGCCCTTACTCTGAACTTAATTTGTTCGAATTCAGCTTCACCCAATTTTGTCCAATAAGTCAATGCTTTGGCTATGTCGTTGGCGTGATCTTCTACTTTCTTAGATTTGATGATCATATCGTCAATGTAGACCTCAACTGTTCTTCCCTTTTGTTGCCTAAACATCTGGTCTATGAGCCTCTGATATGTTGCTCCAGCGTTCTTTAATCCAAAGGGCATTGCTTTGTAGCAATACACCCCTGAGTCTATCAGGGCAGCTACACTTTTTTTCGATGTAACAAACATAAAACTTCATGCAACAGAAGGCATTTTTTTATATGATAAATTTGACTAATAATATAAAAGTAAGGGAAAAATCAACAACGGAAAGCATCCAACCAACAGGTCCACCCCATACACTCACATATATTACAACCAACTGTTGATGAACCTCACAATGTACAAAGCAAGAGAAGCAAAAGAACATGACAAAATAGAGAAAAGGAGAGATGGAAGTCTCAAGGCCTCTAGAAATGCAATCAGGTCCTCCAATCAATGTCTTCCCATCAATTTTTACAAGGTGATCAGCAAATGAGTTTGCTTCACTCGGTGCGTGTACAATGGTCATGTGGCAGGGATGGCATCAGATTAAGGCAAGATTTTATTGTGTACATCAACTGGTATTTATTTTCTATCTAGAGTCATCAACCTTGTCCACCTGTGATAAAAGAAGTTGAAAGAATGATCACTACGAACAAAAAAACGAATAAAATAATAATGATGATGATGATGTTATAAGCTTTTGTTTTTTTTTTTTTTTAATTTGAAACAGGAAGAGAGGATTATTATTTTATTACCTGCTAATGGAAGTGAACTTGCAACTTCTTCCTACCATTGTAATCGAGTCTCTAAGATTTTCTTTCTGATGGAAGAGAGCTGAGCAACAATATCACCAATATTCATGCGCTCTTGTGGTGATTCAGCAGAACAAGAGATTCCAATTTCAAATATTGAAATCAAGCACTCAATAAATATGTTGTTTCTCATATTCCCAAGACTTTGGCTTTGAACCCATGTTGCATTTGCGTTGGATTGCATTTGAGGAAGGTTGTTATTGGGATCTAGAATTTGTGTTACTTGTTCAGGTAAAGCTCTCTTAACAAAATTGTGGAGACTCATACCTTCCTTGAACATGTGATCAGTGGGCCTTTTTCCCGTGAACATCTCCAACAAGAGTATGCCAAAACTAAAAATGTCACCCGATGTTGATACTTGACTTCCCATACCATACTCTACAAAACATACATGATCACATAGTTAAATTGAGTTTGCTTAGAAATATATGAATACAAGGACTTTTCTTCAAGGTTGTAATTAAGGTCTCGAATTTGAGTTATAGTAGGAGCCAAAGCCAAATCAATAGAAAAAAGCTATAATACAATCTTGGATGGCAATATAAACAAATAAGACAAATGAAATTCATGTTAAAAATATATTTATTTTATTTATAATTACCTGGAGGACAATAACCAATAGTTCCTCTTACTCCAATAGAGCTGGATTGATTTGTAGAACAGCTAGGAGTGACATTGGAAATAAACTTCGCTAATCCAAAATCACTTACATGTGCAGTCATTTCTTCGTCGAGAAGGATATTACTTGGTTTTATATCACAATGAACAATTGGTGTTCCACAACGATGTTGAAGATATTCCAATGCACAAGCAATATCAATGGCAATATTCAGCTTTTGGAGAACACTTAAAGTCCTTGGTACTTCATCTAATCCAACAGTTGGATGCAACCAACCATCTAAGCTTCCATTGACCATGAACTCATAAACCAAAGCTTTGAAATCATTACCATGATAATCAACACCTGAACAGGCTGTGAGCACTTTGACAAGATTTCGATGTCTAACATTTCGTAAGACCTCACATTCAGCTATAAAACTCTTTGAAGCTTCTCGATTCATAAGCTTAAACACCTTCACCGCAATCACAATTCCTTCTTGATCAAGAATTCCTTTATATACTGACCCAAAGCTACCTGTACCAATTAAATTATCTGAAGAGAATCCATTAGTAGCTTTGAGAAGACTTTGATAAGACAACTTCAATAGCTCCTTCCCATGAGATGTTGACGAAGACTCTCTTTTTCTCTTTCTTGATAGGCATAGAAAGAAACAAATCAGCACAAGCGTTGCACCTATAAGCACAGAAACCGTTGAGATTATAATCTTCAATGTTATAGTCAATCCCCCCTTTGACTGCTGAAGCTGACATGGAGGTAGCCTCAAATTAGGCATGCCACCACAAAGATTTTTATTTCCTGCAACCGATGTGGCACTTGCGTTCTTGAAAACTCCTTCTATTGGCACTGTACCTTCAAAGTCGTTATAAGACAAATCCAACAACTCTAATAAACTAAACCCCTTCAGGAACTCTGGAATCTTGCCTGACAACATGTTGTGAGAAAGATTCAATTTTCTAAGGCCTCTTAGTGAACTTAGAGATGAAGGAAGAGAGCCTCGAAACAAGTTGGCACCCAAGTCCAACAATTCTAGACTCGTACAACTGCTAAGACTACTGGGAATCACTCCTGATAACATGTTCTCAGAAAGGCTTAGGTATCCCATGGCTTTCGAATTTCCTACTTCTATGGGAATGGAGCCTGACAAATGGTTTCTGGATAAGGAAAGACCCATTGATAAGGGGGAGGATCCAAAAATTTGCGGAGGTATAGGACCACTAAAATTGTTATTTGAAAGATCTAACTCTAACAAATTTTTGCAATTCCCTAGACTCGAAGGGATCAAGCCTTGAAGCTTATTGTTTGATAAATCCATGCGTAGTAAATTTGTCATGTTTCCTATAGAGGAGGGAATAGATCCCGAGAAATCATTATAACCAAAATCCAATTCTCCCAGGTTTAGAAGTTTTCCAATGCTAGAAGGAATGGAACCTGACAGATTGTTCTCTCGTACAACCAAAAATTCCAATGAAGCACAATCACTTATTCCCGAGGGGATGTTTCCGAATATTTGATTTTGATTTAGCCAAATGTGCTTGAGCTTCTCTGAAAAGTTGCAGAATTGTTCAGGCAGCTTCCCTCCAAAGTTATTTCGGTCTATACCAAATACCTTTAAATTGGTGGCGTTAGACAAAGTGGAAAGAAGCTCCAGGTCATCAGCTTTCCCACTGTTAGAAGAAAGAATACAAGTAATGAAGAAAAGGATTGTGTATTTGTCTGTGTCTCATTTACAGAGATATTACATCTATTTATACATGAGAATATGAACTAATTTGGACAAGAATAATAATTGCTATAATTATGCTACACAAATCTCCTATAATCATCTTGATTCTTTGTAATTATGTTACACAAATCTCCTATAATCATCTTGATTCTTTGTAATTATGCTAACACCCCCTCAAACTCAAGGTGGTAGCACGTGCCAACTTGAGTTTGCTTAAGAGATCCCGAAGCGGCGGGAGGATGCGTTTTGGTGAATATATCACGGTTTGGTGAGAGGAGATAGGAATCAAACATATGGTGCCATGAGCAACATGATGACGTACAAAATGACAATCAATTTCGATGTGTTTGGTACGCTCATGAAATACATCATTATGAGAAATCTGTATGGCACTTCTATTATCGCAATGAAGTATTGTGGCAGAAGAATGAGTGACACCCAAATCAGTTAATAACCACCGTAACCAAAGTAATTCAGATGTAGCATCGCGAAGAGCACGATATTCAGATTCTGCTAGAACGTGCAACAACGTTTGCTTTTGCTACGCCAAGAGATAAGAGAATTACCCAAGAAGAAACAATAACTTGATTGTAGAGCGGCGATCCGCTGATCACCACCAATCGAGATCGAGTAGCCGGATAATACTAGGGAGGAGGTAGCGGAAAAGTGCAAACCATGAAAAAGAGTGCCTTTGATATAACGAAGGATTATCTGAGAGAAATGAGTTGAGCGGAGCGGACATAAAGGTGACGGATGAACAAAGATATGAAATATCGTGTCGAGTAAGCGTGAGATAAACAAGACTCCCGCCCGAAGTCCGATATAAAGTAGGATCATCAAGAGGAGTGCCATCAAGAGGTGTAAGTTTGCAATTGAGCTCCAATGGGGTTGATCTTGTTTGCTATCGATGATGCACCTCGAGAAAGTAAGTCGGATGCATACTTGGCTTGAGATAGATAATAGCCATCAGAATTTTGAGAAACTTCAAGGCCCAAAAATAGAGAGAACCTGTGTCTTTCATTTCAAAATGTTGATTGAGATAATGTTGTAACTCTAAAATACCAGATGAATCATCTCCTGTTATTATCATATCATCAACATAAAGCAGCAGAAGAACAATACCACTGTCAGTTCGACGAGTGAATAATGCAGAATCATGTGGACTAGAGAGAAAACCAAGTTGAGCAAGAGTGGAACTAAATTTGGCAAACCAGGCCCTGGGAGCTTGTTTTAATCCATATAAGGCTCGCCGAAGTTTGCAAACCTTATGAGGAGAATGATAACCAGGAGGAGGATGCATATAAACCTCTTCTGTTAAATCACCATGAAGAAAAGCATTTTTAACATCCATCTGGAAAAGTTTCCATTTACGAACTGCAGCAATAGCTAAGAGACTGCGAATAGATGTTAATCGGGCCACTGGAGCAAAAGTTTCCTCATAGTCGATACCATACTCTTGAGTGTACCCTTTGGCTACTAAGCGAGCTTTGTAGCGTTCAATAGTTCCATCAGAACGGGTCTTGATTTTGTAAATCCATTTGCAACCAATAGGAGTCTTGTTTGGTGGAAGATCAACTATATCCCAAGTATGAGTTTTCTCTAAAGCCCAAGTTCATCACCATAGCTTGCCAAAGAGGGTCAGTACTTGCCTCACGATAAGAATGAGGCTCATGAAGGGTTGCAATAGTAGAGTAACAATGAAAATCAGAAAGATAATGAGGAGTTTCTCTTACACGGGTAGAACGACGAAGAGTAGTGCTAGGAGGAGATGCCAGTCTTTGGATCAACAAGCTGGTCTTGATTCAACGAGGCAGTGTAGTTGGGCTAATATTGAGCACATCACAATCACTGGATCGGGACTTGGAAACAACTCTTTGGAGGAGTCGTGAAAAATAGAGAGTCGATTGTGAGTGATGAAATTTG
Organism: Hevea brasiliensis; assembly: GCF_030052815.1. Classification (NCBI taxonomy): domain Eukaryota; kingdom Viridiplantae; phylum Streptophyta; class Magnoliopsida; order Malpighiales; family Euphorbiaceae; genus Hevea; species Hevea brasiliensis. The sequence continues at coordinate 7,401,871 of NC_079500.1, forward strand.
GAAAGAGAAGAGAACATAGTATTTTCCCAAAAGGTAACATGACGAGAGATCGTAACTTATTAGAAACAGGAACCCAACAACGATACCCTTTTTGTTCAATGCCATAACCAAGAAAAAAACCTAGACGAGCACGGGGTTCTAATTTGGTATGTTCATGAGGATGTTAAAGAACAAAAGAAACACATCCAAAAGGTTTAAGGATGGAATAGTCGAGGTTGTCCAAACAACTTTTCAAAAGGAGATAAATTATGAAGAACCAAGGTAGGAAGGCGATTAATAACATAAACAGCATGAAAAGTCGCTTCTCCCAAAATTTTTCTGGACATGAGGCTGAAAGAAGAAGAGTAAGTTAAGAATCACGAATATGGCGATGCTTGCGTTCGGATCGCCCATTCTGTTTAGAGGTGTGAGGACAAGAACGTTGAACAACGGTGCCTTGTTGACTAAGAAATGAAGCAAAGAAGAATCCCGATATTCCATGGCATTGTCTTGGAGAATTTTAATGTCACAAGAGAATCGAGTTTTAATCATTTTTGCAAATGTGATGTAAATTTGTGATAACTCGATCGATGTTTCAAAAATATATCCAAGTAAACCGAGAATAATCATCAATAAATATTACAAAATAACGAAAACCATTTATTGAAGAAATAGGAGAAGGACCCCAAATGTCGAATGAATTAAACCAAAAGGAGTGTCCAAGTAGTATTATTATGGGAAAAAGATAATGCAGTTGTTTTGCAAGTGACAATTTAAACAATTAAATGACTCAAACTTAGTAGATCCTAATAATCCACGAAATTAAAGGTTGAATTTTACTTGGTAGAAGCATGACCAAGACGAAGATGCCATTGGTGAATGGAGGAATTAGGGATTGTAGCTGAGACACAAATCTCGAGGAAGATGTAAAGATGTAAGCTCAAATAATCGACCCACTCTGCGACCCTCCCCAAGAATCTGTCCGTTTGTGGATCCTGTGCACTGGACACCATGGTGAGAAAAATAACATTTAGTCCTTTTTCACACAACCGACCAACGAAATAAGATTGAGTGCCAAATTAGGGATATAATAGGTGTCGGGAGATGAAGATTTGAGGTAGACACATGACCGATGTGTGATGTTCATTTTAGTACCATTTGCGGTATGGATTGGTGGTAAGGAAGATACGAGTTTTAGAAGACAAGAATTTAAGATTAGTGGTCATATGATTACAACATGCGAGTCAAAAGCCAATAAGAATTACCGGAGTGGCGACATGGCGGCAGGAGAATTAGAAGAGATAACTGTTTGAATAGTGCCTCAAGATCACTCATGGTGATGGCGGTAGAGCCCTCGATGGCAGCAATGTGACAGAGGAAGATCCGGGCTTTGAGACATTCTTGAATTTAGAATGCCCTCCTTTTGATCTTGGAGGCGTGTGGGACAATGTTCAAGAATATGACCGTAACCATGACAATATCTGAATGTTAAGGTAGGACAATCAGCAAAAGCATGACCAATTTGAGTACAATACATCCAGAGTTGATTGCCAGATTACTGATGTGAGGATCGAGTAGTTGCAAGAGCGACTTCAAATTGAGGAGTTTTATCCAAACCGAGACGAGTCTCTTCAAAAATAATCTCTTGAATAGCGGTTTCCAATGATGGGAGTGGATTTCGATGTAGCAGGACGCTCGAGCGGCCTCATATTACGATCGAAGAGCCATTAGAACTTGAATGAGATGAAGATGATCTTCACCGATTTTGGCACGAGATATTTGATTCCAAATAGGTTGGACTGGGCAAGAAAATCATTCCGCAGTTGACTCGCTTCTTGTTTGATTATGAAGAGTAGTCCACAATCGATAATAGTGGGCAAGTCCGGTGGTCCGATATCGATTAGCCAAAAATCCGATTTCTTTTGCGAGTCATAATTAGCAAACCGGATGTGGATGGACGACAGAGGTATTGCGAAACGGTGATGATCGATGATTTTTACTATTCCAATCCTCAAGACGGTCAGCAAATTTTACATCACATTCATCGTTCTCTCTTGTCGGCGTAGTGATATCTCCAGTAACAATACGCCAAAGCTTGCGACCTATCAAAAAACTTTTCATTCCTTGAACCCAAAGATTATAGTTGGAACCAGTCAGAACTGTTGCAATAGGTTTTGAAATATCAGATTTCTCCATTGATAACAAGATGAGGAGAAAAAAAAATGGTATAATAATAGGTATGAAAGAATGAACCAGAACAGGTTGTAGAGAGAGCAGAGAGACCCCAAAAAACTAGAAATAAAAGTTTTATGGCTCTGATACCATGTTAGAAGAAAGAATACAAGTAATGAAGAAAAGGATTGTGTATTTGTCTGTGTCTCATTTACAGAGATATTACATCTATTTATACATGAGAATATGAACTAATTTGGACAAGAATAATAATTGCTATAATTATGCTACACAAATCTCCTATAATCATGCTGATTGCTGTAATTATGTTACACAAATCTCCTATAATCATGCTGATTGCTGTAATTATGCTAACACCCACTTCCTAAATGGTTTCCAGAAACCACAAATCTCATAAGCCTATGTAACTTCTCAAGAGAAGGCACCCTTCCGATAAAATTATTTCTGCTTAACTGAAGCACTTCTAGCCTTGAGGCGTTTGAAATTGACGTTGGAATAGATCCTGTAAATTGGTTATCTGAAATAGAGAAGACTTGGAGATTTGGAAGAGAGATGCCTAAGCTCAAGGGAAGTCTACCTTCTAGGTTGTTGTCTGCCAAGCCTAATTGCTCAATCAAAGAGAGGTTGAAGAATGAAGGAGGGATAGTGCCAAAAAACTGATTTCCGTTCAAGGCCAAAATCCTTAGATTCATCAATTGACCTAAAGTATCAGGGACAACCCCATGCAAATTATTTCTCCTTACATATAGTTTCTGAAGAGAAGAAAGATTGCCCAAAGATGGTGGGAGAGTCCCTATTAACTTATTGGCCCCAAAAAAGATTTCTTTCAGCTTCTTTAAGGAACCTAGCCCCGCAGGAATTCTCCCTCCCACATTGTTATTATACAAATGAAAGAAAACGAGGTTAGAACAATTAGATATGCTAGCAGGAATTTGACCACCAAATGAATTATTGTAAAGAGACAGTATTTGCAGTCTGCGCAAGTGGCCAATCTCAGTAGGAATCTCACGGCTGAAGCTATTATTTTCAAGGCGCAACTCCCTTAAAAAGCTCAAATTGCCAACATGTGGTGATATGGAACCAGAAAGTTTGAGGGAGCTCAGATCTAACATTATGACCCTCTGGTGCCTACGCCCACATGTGACGTGGTGCCAGCTGCAGAAGTGAAGGGTGCTATTCCATGAGTTCATGACCCCAAAAGGGTCATCAGTTATTTTGGCCTTGAGTTCCAACAAAGCAAGTCGATCTGTGTCGTTGTTCCTATGGATGGCAAGGGCCAGAAAGCTGAAGCACAAGAAATAAGTGATAGAAAGGAGGCATAAGGATGGGAAAGATACAGACAAACTCCTGAAAGAAAGCCCCATATATGCTGTTTGAGACTTTCCGAGGGTAAAGATTTTTCTTTTTTATTTTTTTCTTGGATAAGCAGTAAATAATGGTTGCGAATGGTAGTTCAATTCGTCAAGTACAAAGCATATTTATAGAGATGGATATGCAATACTTTTTTTTTTCCCCTTTTGATAAGCAACAATTTTAATAAATAAAGAGAAAGAGAACAACAGGAAGGAGAGGGAACAGACGCCAAGACAAAAGCAAGAAACAAAAACAAAGGCCAAAGCCGATACCCAGCCAAAAGCAACCAAGGAAAACGCCTAAAAATAAAGAACAGCCGGCCAGCAAAACAAGACAAAACAAACCAAAACTACAAACCAAAACAGTGTAATAAAATAAAGCTAGCAGAAATGCAGAACAGATAATGGTTGACATAAACCAAGTCTTTCAAAGTCCTCTGATGATCGCCACAGAACACACACGACGCACAAATATTCACCAAGAGAAGCGGCTGTAAAGTAGAGATGACTAGCCAAGCCACACAAAACCAAACGAGAAGCTGCTGGGCGTCTTCAAGCCAGGCAAATTGGTAAAAGGACAATGGCAACTAAAAGGAGGAAGAGCACAAAGGCAGGAAAACTCTTCCATTGGTAGTAGGATATGCGATACATTAATGAAATAAACTATTGCAATTTTTCCATACAAATTAAGAAAGATTAATTATGACATTTGAGTCTTTGGAAGATTAGATACTATGCTACGAAATTACAGATAGATTTGGAACATCATAAATGAAAAACTTTTTGTTTTGGTTCTTGGTTCTGGTTGCATCCTGGAATTTCTTGGCATATGGGGGCCTTTCCTTTTGTTGTGACGAGGCTGTAGTTCTCTGTACTTCTCTGTTTTTGTAATCCTGTTGAATTCTCTTGGTTTGACATGTTGATTTCAATTGTTGTGAATTGTCCTGTGTTCTGTTTTTCCAGGATTTTACACTTTAGGATGCATTTGTCCCAGATCGGGTGTATAGAAAGTCTCTTAGTTGGATGGTGCATGCTAAGTTTTGCATATATATTATTAATAAAATCTTTTTTACTTATCAAAAATAAATAAATAAATAAATGAAAAACTTTTTATCAGTATTGGAGAACTCACCAGATGATTCTCCTCAGTTGCTAATTTCGTTTGTTCTAAGGCTGTTTGTTTCCCTTGGTTTTATTTGGCCATGACCTCTGTTTGTTTCTTCTTATGTTCTACTGGCGCTTTGCATTCTTCTGTTAGGCTTTTAACTCCATGTTTTTTTATGGCTTGTGAAATAAGATGGAGAATTTCATCCAATATTGATCAAGACTTCCACGATTGACTGACCTTAAACAGCCAAATTGTTTAATTATTAATTAAGTTTGCTAACTCAAAATTGACAAAATTTGGTTAATTAACCCCAATTTTCCCAAATATAATTTAATATGCTTGGTTTTAAGGATTTTAAAATCAGCCAAATTGTTTTTTAAAAGATTGGCATACATTTTTAATTTTATCATTTTATTTATCATACACGAAATATTGATGTTGATTTTAAATTTAACCATTAAACTAGTCATTTTATCCATGCATTGTATGGAATATTTATTATGTTATTTTATTAACATAGTTTACTATATTTTTTATTATATTATAAAATTTAAAAATAATAAATTTTAGCAAATCATAATTTTGTTTAAATTTAATAAATAAATAAGTTGATTAATTGTAACGCCCCTCACCAGTCTACAGTGTAGCCGGGCGATGAGTGCTACATTCGGTGCCGGAACACCCTATCTTGTCTTGTCATGTCTATTGTAAATTTTAATGTCATTTAAATCAGGTAATTTATGTGTAGAAATTTTTTTTTTATATCTTATTTCTGTGGAGACCCGGACAGATCCTCCTCTATTTTATTAGCATCTGGCGGGTTTCACTATCACCTGTTAATATATTCATAATCATCTCACATATTTCCATATCATATTCTCTTTTATCATATCATTCACAACTATTTATGAGATCTCAAAATGAAGTATCATCTATTGCATTCATATGAAAATTCATAGATAATAAATTACAAGTTTTCATTTCAATCTCAAGTTTAATTTCAAGTCCAAAATGAAATACATCATAAACTGGTAATTACATCATGACTAAACATAATGAACCAAAATACTAGTCTATACATGGGCTCTACCAAAATACAAAAGATCGGTGAGGTGACTCTAGACAATGACAGATCTGGTCAGAGCTCTGTCAGTGCAGTACTGGTGCTGCTACCGCAGCTGCTGGGACTGATATCCAGTACCCACACGATAGAAAACCAACGAGCTAAGCATAACGCTTAGTGGTGCATAATTTATAATAACAATAATTTAACAATTGAAATAATATCTGCAAATCATAATTTCTAGGTCTTTTACACTTTTATTGCTCTTTGGAAGCAATTAACATTATCGGGATCTTTTATGATTACTTATTGTATTTTAAGTCTTAATTAATTTTTTTATCAATGCCCAAGAAACCTATAACAAATTATAAAAGCTGGATGCACGGTTGTATACTGGTTAGACAGTCATATGTCTATTCAGTATACGTATGTTCGGCACGAGACCAGCTGTCGAGCACGAGACCCGCTGTCAGGCTTGTAAAGCCAGAAATAAAATAGGTACAATGGCCAGTAAGTAGGCATATAGTTTGTAGAACAATCATATCAGACATATATTGTCAGTTCATGATTTTCTCGATAGGCAGTACTGCTATCTGTAGTCCTTAATTGGTATACCAATTTATCCAAACTAAATAAATAAGTCTAGGTATACTGTGGGCAATTAAATATTTTTAATTATTTTAGCACTATTCACTGTTACTATTTTCTGATACTGTTCATTGGTACCATTAATTTCATATTAATAGGACATTAGTCCCAATTTACATATTCATATCATTTTTAATATTTAATTATCCTTATGAGTATTTTAATTAATATAGCATTTTTCTCATAAATCTTTCTTTAGGTTCATTTTGATGTGTTATCTTTATCTAGGAATTTGACTAGGTTAGGATGTCTATTTGGTCACACTTCCCTCATAACAAATACTCCTCTATGTTTAAACTTAAATTTCAGTTTTTGAATCACTGAATTTGGGGTTAGAGAACTCAAGTTATGGTCAAAATACCATAACTGGTCCCTTTGCCTCTAAGCTGTCTAGAATTTATAATTTTTGGTCAATAAACTTTGACCAGTCATTTGATCATTTTATTGTCATTTTTAGACTTAGGTTCCTTCACAAGATATGTTCCTCTATGTCTTAGAGACTCCCAGGTACAATTTCATAATTTTTCAAGCTTGGTATAGTGAGTTATAATCAGTGTATTAACCTGGACTCTCAGTCCTATAAGGGCAATAACCAACTTCAGGACAGTATGTTTGACCCTCTTTTTAGGGTCTTTACACTTAGAATTTGGTAAAGGTGTCTAAATAAATATTGTAGCCCTAAGTATTATGTTTCCATTGATGTAATTTTAGGTCATTTGGACTAGTATAGAGAGAGTTGTGACCAAATGAACACGTACTGTTCATTTGGTCATTTTCTGGGTTGGCAGTTTTAGTGACTCAATTTGTGCTAACTATTTGATTTAGTTAAAAGCAAAACTGGGTTAAGTGGTCTTCATGAAAAGTGTAGCCCTATGTCTAAGCTTTCCATTGATGAAATTTTAGGTCATTTGGATCTGTATAGAGAGAGTTATGACCAAATGAACACATACTGTTCATTTGGTCATTTTCTGGGCTAGCAGTTTTAGTGACTCAACTTGTGCTAACAATTTGATTTGGTTAAAAGCAAAACTGGGTCAAGTGGTCTTCATAAAAAGTGTAGCCCTATATCTAAGCTTTCCATTGATGAAATTTTAGGTCATTTGGACCAGTATAAAGAGAGTTATGACCAAATGAACATATACTGTTCATTTGGTCATTTTCTGGGTTTTAGTGTTTGGTCATCCGGATTTGGGCAGAGAATTGGTCATGATTTTGACAGAATTTGAGTAGGGTTTCTTCTTAAAAAATGAAGGTTTGGATGTCCCAAAACACCTCCAATTGGCCTCATACCAATTAGAGTCACACATTATCAGCTAGGGTTCAACAAATATACTGGACTCATTGAGTCCCAATCTGTAGAAAATTTAACACTCCCAAAATTCAATATCCTCCTTCTCCAAACTCCAAATAAGCATACATGTCACTTTTATTAGCATCAATCTTAACACAATTAGGTCAAATTAAAAAATGTCACAAAATCCTCAATTTCAAGTGCACAACCCTAATTTCAAACATCAAATTCATATATATAACCAGGAAATCAATTCCCACATATAATACCTTGTTAATTAACTTCCCTAACTAAACTAAAACCAATAAAATCCATCATTTTCATGGTTCCTCTAGGGCTGCTGAATTCAAGGGTTTCTTTCCCAAATTTTTCTTTTTAATTTCATGTAAATCTTCACTTGGTTTAGCATGATTTTCATGCTTAAAGGAGAGATTAAGAGTTTTGAGCACTAGCCTTTTTTTGTAACTTATTAAACTTCACTTTCCTTGCTTCTTTTTGGTATCTATAGCTTTCTTAGGGTATGGGGAATATTTTTTGTGAAGCAGGCTATGGGTTTTGGGTGGATTAAGCTTGAGAAATCAAGCTTGTAAGCTTGACAAAAATGGTGAAAAGGTGGGGGGAAAGTGTGCGCCGGCCATGGGAGAGAAAGAGAGAGAGAAGAGGGGGAGAAGAAGCTTGTGGTCGGTGGCTTTTGTCTCTATTGTCTTATATATTTATTTATTTTTGTGTACTTTAATTCTTTTAATTGCCATAAGCTTTTCTTTTCTCTTCTTTTCTTTTCTTTTCTTTCTCATTCTTTTCCTAATTTATTTCATAAATTTTAATTTATGTTAATTATTTTATTCTCTAAATTTTTTATTTGACATTTGGGTCAAAATTCACCTCTGGGGGTGAAATGACCAAAATGACCAAAATAATGCATATCGGGTTAATGTTATTATTTTTGTACCAATTTATAAATCTTTTAAACTTTGATTTATTTTTCTCTAAATTTTTCTATATTTTCTTAACATTTATTTCTTCAATTTATGCCTCCTCACTATAGTTTAGGTGTAGTTCCAGACATTTTGACTGTCCGAACAGACATTAGTTATCGGAACAGTAAAATATATGGACTACCTACGGTGAGGGCGTTACATTAATAGTTTATTTTTTTATTATTATTATTATTATTATTATTATTATTATTATTATTATTATTATTATTATTATTATTATTATTAGGCATATGCCAATAAAATTCTTATATTTTAAATATAAGAAATGTTTTTAAAAATATAAATATATATAAATTTTATAAATATTTTTCAGTGAATAATTATATGTATAATTTTTTATAAAATAATTCAATCTTTTTTTAATGTAAGTAAAAATTAAATTGAAAAATAATTGATTTACGGATATACATTATAATGAGTATAGTTTTATAATTAATGTTTGAATTTATAAACTTAAGAAGATTTTAAAATTTTTTAAAAAGTGTACTCAAAAGAATTTTATATTTTAATAGTTAAGATAAGATTTTAATAGTTGAAATTTAAATTGTTTAAACAAAAATTAATATTTAATATAATAAGTTAATTTTATTTACAAATTTAAAATAAAAATACTATAATTTAATTAAGTATAAATTTTATTTATAAAATTTGATATTTAAAATACTATAATTTTAGGAATTATCACATTAATTTATTTTTTATTTTTTAATTAAGTATTGATCTGATATGATACATATGAAAAAAAAAAAAGAAAAATTACATATAAAAAATTAAATTACAAGTATGTACTACAAGTACAAATAACAACTAGAAACTACACATGTAAAAGTAAAGATTCAAACTTAAAATCTCTCACACTCTACACTTTAAAGAGAAAAAAATAAAATTAATAATAATCATATTTTCAATAATAAGAGAATGCCTATTTCCACAACTCAATATGCTATACTAAGGTTACAACCAAAGCAAGAAAGATACTAAAATACCCTTAAATGTTAATTATTTATAAATAAAATTAAAAACTAGAAAACTCATTTAAAATTGCTACCATATTTATATCCTATATTTCTTCACATATTTACCAGTCAACTTTAAAAGGAAGCAAAATTTTGAAAATATTTTAATTAAATTTCAAATAAATTATACTTTTTTATTTAAATTACCATTATCAACTATTATTAAATAACATACTAAAATATAAAATAGTTTTTCTCATCAAGAAAACGGGTTACTAATACAGTCTATGTTCATTAATATTCACTTATTATTTTATATATAATTATCTTTTAATATTAGTAAATATCTAATTGCTCATGAGCAAACAATTTTTTTAAAATAATCTTTTTAAAAATATTAAGAAAAAACATTAAATCAATGAATATATATATATATATATATATATATTTCATAATGATAAATAAAAAAATTACTTTTAAAAGATTACAAATTAAGTGCAATTTTTTTTAGCATAATTGGCTTGAATTTTCAGTTTTTTTTTTTAAAAAAACATAAATAAAGGAAATTTTTTTTTATGTTATTCTTTTGTCTAAAGATTTTAAAAAAATTAATATTGACTGGTAATATGAGAAATTATTTTAAATTGGATACAAATATTTTTTTATTTATAAAGAATTTATTTGAGTGTTTTATTCTTTTATAAATTATTTGTTAAATTAGTTGTGACTCTAATAAATTAGATTGTGAAAATAGATACTCTCAATAATAAGGAAAAATTATTATTTACTTCTGTATTTTAACAAAACTAACTACTTAATCTTTGTATTTTAAAAATATACTATTTAATCTATACATTTTTCTTCTATTAAATTATTCAGTCCCTCCATCAAATTTTTCGTTATTCATACTATTCAAACTATTATTTAATCCATCTATTTTAAGAAAATCAATTAGTTGATCTCTATATTTTCAAAAATATTATTATTTAGTCCCTCTATTTTAGTGAAACTAATTAGTTGAGGCATGTATTTTAAAAAATATAATGTTTTGAAAATTTTATTATTGGATAAAAATAAAAATTTTAATATGTGGGACTAAATCTGAATTTATATATATTTTTTTAATTTTCAATTCCATGGACATCATTTTTGTGTTTCCTCTACTGAAAAATAATTTTCATTGATTACTTATAAATTTAAGAAAACTGATTAAATTTTTTTTGGATAAATAGCTTGTATTATTTTTATCAACAGTTGAAAACAAACAACGAGAGAATGAGGGAAGGGTGCAGGTGTAACAAAGAAGAAACATGGAGAGAGAGGAGAGGTTTAGGATAGTTTAGGTACTAAAAAATAATTATGGTACTAAATAGTTAATAAATTTAAAATATATGTACTAACTAATTTATTTTTCCAAATTATATGAACTAAATAATGTTTTTTTACAAATTATAGGGACTAATAAATTAATTTCACTAAAATAGAGGAATTAAATAGTAATTTGACTAATATCAATTAGTAGAAAAATTTACAGAAGAACTAAATAATTTAATAAAAATAAAATATAGAAATTAAATAATATATTTTTTAAAATGTAGGGATTAAATAATTAATTTTATTAAAATACATAAATTAAATGATAATTTATCCTAATAATAATAATTATTAATAATTGTCAATTAACAACTATTAAATACAATCCATATGTAGCCGTCGGCCATGACCAACAGGTAAACCCTTACAGCCTTTTGCTGACTTTGACTTCCTGGAAAATTAACCGAATAGGCTATGCTCCTTTTCCAAGATTGACCCACCTTAATTTGTTTTGTCAAACACGTTGGAAAGCGAATATATATATATATAAACCAACTATAATTTTTTGCTTCATCAATGGAAATTTCAAAGAAATAAGAGACATTAGAAGTAAAGGAAGCACTTAAGAGAATGAAAGTAGGTAAAGCCTGTGGATCCGATGAAATACCAATTGAAGTGTGGAAGTATTTGGGAGATATGGGAGTGGCATGGTTAACTAAATTATTTAATAAGATTTTAAACTCAAAGAAAATGCCTGATGAATGAAGGAGGGGTATTTTAGTACCTATTTTTAAAAATAAGGGAGACATACAGAGCTGCTCAAATTATAGGAAAATTAAACTCATGAGCCATACTATGAAGTTGTAGGAGAGAGTTGTGGAGCATCAACTATGTCATGATACTTCTATCTCTCTCAATCAATTTGATTTCATGCCCGGTCGTTCAACTATGGAAGCGATCTTTCTCATTAGAAGCTTCATGGAGAAATATAGAGATGTGAAGAAAGATCTACACATGGTTTTTATTGATCTGGATAAGGCTTATAATAGTGTTCTAAGAGATGTCTTATGGAATGTGTTAGAACAAAAGAGGGTATCTATTAGGTACATATAAGAGTTGAAAGATATGTATGAAGGAGCAACTACTATTGTGCTCACAGTAGTAGGGGACACAAGAGATTTTTCGATCTCAATTGGATTACACCAAGGATCAGCCATAAGCCCTTACCTTTTTACATTAATTTTAGATGAATTGATGAAATATATACAAGAGAGTATTCCTTGGTGCATGATGTTTGCGGATGATATTATTCTGATAGATGAGACACGAGAAGGAGTCAATAGAAAGCTAGAGCTTTGGAGAAGTACTCTAGAGTCAAAGGGTTTTAAGTTAAGTAGAATGAAGACAGAATACATGCATTGCAAGTTCAGTGAAGGCCAAACTGGTGATAGGGAAGGAGTTAGTTTGAATGAAGTGGTACTGTCCCAAAGTAATCACTTTAAATATCTAGGCTCAGTCCTTCAAGTAGATGGGGGATGTGAGGAGGATGTTAGTCATAGGATTAAAGCTGGATGGTTGAAGTGGAGACGTGCCACGGGAGTTTTATGTGATCGCAAGATTCCCAATAAGTTGAAAGGAAAATTTTACCGCACAGCCATACGACTGGCTATGTTATATGGTAGTGAGTGTTAGATATTGAAAGAGTCGTATGCGTCTAAGATAAGAGTTATAGAGATGAGAATGTTAAGGTAGATGAGTGACCATACTAGACTAGATAAAGTTCGTAATGAGAGTATTAGAGAAAAGGTAGGAATTGTGCCAATTGAAGATAAGTTGAGAGAAAGGAGATTGAAGTGGTTAGGTCATGTGAAACGTAGATACACGGAGGCTCCAGTTAGACAAGAAGAGCACAATAGGTTAGAGGATAGAAACAAAAAAATTGATAGACCTAAATTGACTTGGAGAAGAGTAGTACAAAATGACCTAGAAGCATTACACATTTCTGAGGATTTAACCCAAAATCGTCTAGAGTGGAGAAAGCGAATCCATATAGTAGACTCCAAATTTTTGGGATAAAGGTTTAGTTGAGTTGAATTGAGTTGTAGATAAACACTAGATCAATGATAAAGCTTTTTTTTTTTTTTTATAAGCCAAAAAATATTCTATTAGAAGAAAATTAAAGGATCAATTGGAACAAGTGCTCATCTCTAAAACCTCTGTCAATAGGCAGACAAAAGGTTGCGCTTTCACAGAGCAAGCAATGGTATTTAAGTACGAAGGTGCTGAGTCCAAATCGAGAGTCCATGCGACTGCGAACTTAGAATCTGACGCAACTAAGATGGAGGAAACTTGCAAATCACCAATAGGGAGGTAATTTTTTTTTTTTTTTTTTGATTTAGTATGCTAATTTGATCTAAACACATTAATCTGAATGACACATAATCTGTTTTAATATGTGTAAAATTTAAAATGATTCTTGTAATTGAGGATTTAACCAAAAGTTAATTCAATGATTTATATAATTTGAATAAAGTTAATTCTTAATTATTAAAATAAAACTTTTACTATAAAATGGTGTGATGAATAATTTGAATAAACAATCATCCCAAATAACATGACTTAATTATTAAAATGGCAAGTCAAGTCCACTTTGTGACCTCAGATGGAGAAAAAGATGGCAAACTTCTTGGATGGGCTAGACTTCCTTTTCCACAATTGACTGGCATTAAAAGAAAGCAATGAAAAATTGAAAATGCAAAACTAATAATTCATTTGAGTCCATCGAATTATTCTTTTTATCAATTAAGTCCAACTACTCATCGCGTTAAATCATAAATGCCAAACGATGCATATCGACTCTAAGTTGGTTGAAACTCCATTCGTTATTAATTAAGATCACTAACTCAAAATTGACAAAATTTGGTTAATCAACTCCGAGCATAATTTAATTTGCTTGGTTAATTTTAAGGATTTTAAAATCAAACAAATAGTTAAAAATTAAATCAAAACTTGGCACACTTAATTTTATCAATTAATTATACAAGAAAAGTTGATATTGATTTCAAGTTTAACCACTAAATTAACCGGATGACCAATTATTTAAAATAACTATCAATTTTAGTCTAGCTTTTCTTACATCAAGCAATACAACTCCCCATGCCTAATTCGCCTCTTACTGCTTTTGTTAAGGAGGTAATTCCTTTTTTATTTTCTTTTATTTCTTCAATTTCTTTGTTAAGAAAATACACTCGCATACATCAACCTTGTGTACCTGTGATAAGAGAATTTGTAAGAATGGCCACTAATAATAATAATAATAATAATAATAATAATAATAATAATAATATATGATTAAGGAACAAATTTTTGCTGTGTTATAAGCTTTCTTTTTTATTTGAAACTGGAAAAGAGGATTAGTTTATTACCTGCTAATGGAAGTGAACTTGCAGCTTCTTTCTACCATGGTAATCCAGTCCCTGAGATTTTGTTTCTGATAGAAGAGAGCTGAGCAACAATATCACCAATATTCATGCGCTCTTGTGGTGATTCAGCAGAACAAGATATTCCAATTTCAAATATTGAAATCAAGCACTCAATAAACATGTTGTTTCTTATGTTCCCAAGATTGTGATAATGAACCGATGTTGCATTTGCATTGGATCGTATCTGAGGAACGTTGATGTTGGGATCTAGAATTTGAGTCACTTGTTCTGGCAAAGCTCTCTTAACAAAATTGTGAAGGCTCATACCTTCTTGAAACATGTGATCAGTAGGTCTCTTTCCCATGAACATCTCCAACAAGATTATGCCAAAGCTAAAAATGTCACCTGATGTTGATACTTGACTTCCCATGCCATACTCTAAATACATGCATGATCAAATATATAAATTGAGTTTCCTTTGAAATATATGAATACAATTAATAATTCTTCTTGCAAGTACTCAAATACGAGTCACAATTGGAGCCAAAGCCAAATGAATAATAATAATAATGAAATATTTCATGTTAAATAAATAAATAAGTATATATATATATATATATATATATATATATATATATATATATTTATATATTTATATTTATATTTATATATATTTACTTATAATTACCTGGAGGACAATAACCGATAGTTCCTCTTACTGCATTGGAGCTGGATTGATTGGTAGAACAACTAGGGGTGGCATTAGAAAGGAACTTGACTAATCCAAAATCGCTTACATGTGCAGTCATTTCTTCATTAAGAAGAATATTGCTTGGTTTTAGATCACAATGAACAATTGGTGTTCCACAATGATGTTGAAGATATTCCAATGCACAAGCAATATCAATGGCAATATTCAGTCTTTGGAGAACACTTAAAGTCCTTGGTACTTCATCTAATCCAACAGCTGGATGCAACCAATCATCTAAGCTTCCATTGACCATGAACTCATAAACCAAAGCTTTGAAATCATTACCATGATAATCAACACTAGAACAGGCTGTGAGCACTTTGACAAGATTTCGATGTCTAACATTCCGTAAGACCTCACATTCAGCTATAAAATTCTTTAAAGCTTCTCGATTCATGAGCTTAAACACCTTCACCGCAATCACAATTCCTTCTCGATCAAGAATTCCTTTATATACGCACCCAAAGCTACCTGTACCAATTAAATTATCTGAAGAGAATCCATTCGTAGCTTTGAGAAGACTTTGATAAGACAATTTCAATAGCTCCTTCCCATGAGATATCGATGAAGACTCTCTTTTTCTCTTTCTTGATAGGCACAAAAACAAACAAATCAGCACAAGGGTTGCGGCTATAAGCACAGATACTATTGAGATTCTAATCTTCCATGTTGTTGTCAATTCCCACTTCGATTGTTGAAGCTTACAAGGAGGTAGCCCCAAATCATGCATGCCACCACAAAGATTTTTATTTCCTGCAACCGATGTGGCACTTGCGTTCTTGAAAACTCCTTCTATTGGTACAGGACCTTCAAAGTCATTATAAGACAAATCCAACAACTCTAAAGTACTAAACCCATTTAGGAACTCTGGTATCTTTCCTGACAACATGTTATGAGAAAGATTTAATATTTTAAGGCCTCTTAGTGAACTTAGAGATGAAGGAACAGAACCTCGAAGCAAGTTGGCACCCATGTCCAGGAATTCTAGACTTGTACAACTACTAAGACCACTTGGTATCACTCCTGATAACATGTTCTTAGAAAGGTTTAGAACTCCCATGGTTTTTAAATTTTCTACTTCTATGGGAATGGAGCCAGACAAATGATTTCCGGACAAGTCAAGACCCAATGATAAAGGCGAAGATCTAAAAATTTCTGGAGGTATGGGACCACTAAGATTGTTATTTGAAATATGTAATTCTAGCAAATTTTTGCAATTCCCAAGACTCGAAGGGAGCATGCCTTGAAGCTTATTATAAGATAAGTCCATTTGAATTAAATTTGTCATGTTTCCAAAAGAGGAGGGAATAGATTCTGAAAAATCATTATAATGAAGTAACAAGAGACCCAAATTTGGAAGCTTCCCGATGCTAGAAGGAATGGAACCTGACAGGTAGTTCCCTTGTGCAACCAGAATTTCCAATGAAGCACAATCACTAATTGTAGAGGGGATGTTTCCGAAAATTTGATTTTCATTTATGAAAATCGCCTGGAGCTTTTTTGAAAAGTTGCAGAATTGTTCACGAAGCTTCCCTCCAAAGTTATTTTGGTCTATAGCAAATGCCAGTAAATTGGTGGCATTAGTCAAAGTGGAAAGAAACTCCATGTCATCAGCTTTCCCATTTCCTAAATGGTTTTCAGAAACTACTAATTTCCGAAGCCTATGCAACTTTTCAAGAGAAGGCACTCTTCCGATAAAATTATTTCTGCCTAACTGAAGCACTTCTAGACTTGAGGCATTTGAAATTGACGTTGGAATAAAACCAGTAAATTGGTTACCTGAAATGGAGAAGAATTGGAGATTTGGAAGAGAGATGCCTAAGCTCAAGGGAAGACTACCTTCTAAGTTGTTGTGTGCCATGTCTATAACCTCAATCAAAGAAAGGTTGAAGATGGAGGGAGGGAAAGTACCTAAAAACTGATTTTCAAACAAGGATAAAATCCTTAGATTCATCAATTGGCCTAAAGTATCAGGGACAACACCATGTAAAATATTTCTCTTTACATTCAGTTGCTGAAGAGAGGAAAGATTGCCCAAAGATGGTGGGAGAGTCCCTATTAACTTATTGGTGGCTATATTGATTTCTTTGAGCTTTTCCAAGGAACCAAGCCACGTAGGGATTCTTCCTACAAGATTATTATTATTTAAATAAAAGATAACAAGGTTAGAACAATTAGATATGCTAGCAGGAATTTGACCACCAATTGAATTATTGTGAAGAGACAATACTTGCAGTCTGCGCAAATGGCCAATCTCCGTAGGAATCTCTTGGCTAAAGCTATTGTTAAATACGTACAACCCCTTTAAAAAGCTCAAATTACCAACATATGGTGATATGGGACCTGAAAGTTTGAGGGAGCTCAGGTTTAACATTGTGACCCTCTGGTGCCTACGCCCACATGTGACGTAGTCCCACCGGCAGAAGTGAAGAGTGCTATTCCACGAGCTCATGACCCCAAAAGGGTCAGTTATTTTGGCCTTGAGTTCAAGCAAAGCAAGTCGATCTGTATCGTTGTTCCTGTGGATGGCAAAGGCCAGAAGGCTGAAGCACAAGAAATGAATAATCGAAAGGAAGCACAAGGATGAGAAAGACACTGATAAACTCCTGAAAGAAAGCCCCATATATGCTGTTTGAGACTTTCCGAGGGTTTAGATAGGTTGTGGATGGAGAAAAAAGGAAAAAAGATTACTGGAATTGGTAGTTGAATTCATCAAGTAGAACGCATATTTATAGAGATGGTATACATTAATTATGACATTTGAGTCTTTGCAAGATTAGATGCTAAGCTACGAAATTAGCGGCAAATAAAAATAATAATAAAGGAAACTTATAATTTAGTCCTTATATTTTAATGAAACTAACTACTTGGTCCCTCTATTTTGAAAAATACACTATTTAGTCCTTATATTTTGCTTTCGTTAAATTATTTAGTCATTCAGTCAAATTTTCTATTATTTATGCTATTCAAACTCCTATTTAGTCCCTGTATTTTAAGAAAATTAATTAATTAATCCCTATATTTTCAAAAATACTACTATTTAGTCCATTTATTTTAGTGAAACTAATTTGTTAGTCAATGTATTTTTAAAAATATAGCATTTTAAAAATTATATTATTAGATAAAAATAGAAATTTTACAATGTAAAGACTAAATTTAAATTTATATATATATTTTTAAAATTTTAATTTCTTGGACATCATTTTTATATTTTCACTACTAAAAAATAGTTTTCCTTTCTTACTTACAAATTTAAGTAAACTAATTAATTTTTTTGTACCTTCTTTATTAACAGATGAAAACAAAGAAAAAATGAGGGGGAAAATGGTGTGAGCATAGAGGAGAAGCACTATAGAGAGATAGAAATAAAAGAAGATAAGAAAAAAATAAAGGGGAGAGGATTATGGTAGTTTAGGTATAAAAAATAATTATGAGACTAAATAGTTAACGGAGTCAAATTATAGAGACTAACTAATATATTTTTCTAAATATATGGACTAACTAATTAGTTTCATCAAAATAGAATGACTAAATAGTAGTTTGACCAGTATTAACTAAAGAAAAAATTGATAGAGAGACTAAACAATTTAACGGAAGTAAAATACAGAGACTAAATAGTGTATTTTTCAAAATACAGAAACTAAGTAGTTAGTTTTATTAAAATCTAGAGATTAAATAATAATTTATCCTAAAAATAAATTAAGCAATTGTAATATTTTAAAGAAAACCGTGTTATTAGAATTTGAATGCATTATTTTCTCCATCATAGATAGACATTAGATCAATGGTGAATTTTGAATTAATTAGATAAGAAAAATTCACACTTGAAATAATTATAAATGAAAAACTTTTTGTATTGGAGAAATGAAAAACAGAAACGGAAACAGCTAGCAAGTAAAGTCCACTTTGTGACACCAGATGAAGAATTATATCCAACTGCCTCAAACGTCTTGGAAGGGCAATACTTCCTTTGACCCGAACTTGAGAGAAAAAGATAGCAAAGTAATGAAAATACAAAACTAACCTCTAATAAAAAGTTTATCGTCTATATATTTAGATTTAGAACTCCGTCTGATGCCTAGATTTTTTTCTGGAAATAAGAAAATATAGTTTTACTTTTTTAAAAAAATATATATATATAATTTTAATTATAAAATCGAGCACCTACCATCGTACCAAAATCTTAAGTTTTTAGCAGAGATTTATAGTGTAGTAACTCAAACACCACGTATAGAAAGAATTTGAGCAGGAAGCTTAAACTTTACTTTTAATAGAAGCGTATTTCTAGCCCCTTATAGTATAATAGCTCAAGTGCCATGTACCAAAAAGATTTGAGCATGAAGCTTAAACTTTTAACAGAAATGTAACTCTAACCCTTTATAGTATAGCAGTTCAAACGCTATGAATTAAATGTTGGCCCGCTGTGTTATCCACTCAATGCCAAGAAATTTCAATGGTCTAAAACCTAATAATTCATTTGAGCCCACCAAATTATTAATTTTAATCATTTAAGTCTAATTAGTCACAGTGTTAAATCATAAATGCCAAACAATGCATATCAGCTGCAAGTTTGGGTTAAACTCCATTCCCTGGCTAATTAAGTTCACTTCCTCCGGTTTGATAATTTTAATATTTTTTTTTATTTTACTTTAATCAATCTTGAATTTAAATTTTATAATTTTGAAACAAATATAATATCACTGAATTAAAAATTAATTTATAATTATTTTCAATATTTTTGAGATGAATAAATTATTTTCAATATTAATATAATAAGTGGAAATTACAAAAAGATATATATTGAAAAGTTATGGAAATCATTTTTTATTAATATCCAAGAACTCAAAACAAAAGTTTTTATAATCATCCAAAATATCATATCCACATTTTAACATAAAATTATTATTTATCAATAATTATAAATTTTATTTAATCATTTCAATTTAAAAGTTTAGTTATTGAAGGACTGTAACACGTTCAGAACATAAGGATTGATAATATATGGTAAAATTTTTATACGATTCGTCGATGTATTAGAACCCTACTGATTCAAATTAATTGATAATTGATTTTTAATTTATTTAAATTTTAAATGATTTGAATCTCAATAACTTGTAAAATTGAAAAATCCGAAGTCACACAATCATATCTCAATCACATCACGTAGCCCATCCAAGCAGTCAACAATCATAATTTTGAAAAATTATAATTTAATCCCTACAACTATCCTTTTTGCAGAAACTACCCATATGAGCTTTAAAAATTCTAAAATTTTGTCTCACAATCCTTAGTAATATTGCTAAGCTAATATAAAAGGATTTATAATTTTCTAACTACCCACGAATATTTTATGGACTTTTAATCTAAACCCAAAACTAAATAATTAAGGAAAGTTAGGGTTTGGGCTTACTTACGCCAATTTGGATACTGGAAACGTATCCGGGACGTCTACAAAATGGTAGGATAGCCTATAATCTTGACTCGATTTTAAAGTAGCTTCGACTGCCCGTCTGTTCGCCCCGAAAATGCAGACCTAATCGACAGTCGAATTTTCATGAATCGAATGTACCTACGTGAAGCCCATAACATGGTGGTTAGTACATAATTTTTATGAAATTTATTAAGCTCATTTAATGCTCGAAAAAATACTGCGAAATTTTATGGGATCCACCAAAAAACGGTATCGAAAAATTTTAAAATGGGTATTATCGTGAATCTCTCGTCGAGGGGAGCACTTCGGTACTCTAAGATTTTTTGTGGGGTTCACGATTTGCGAGAAATCTAGTCCAAAAGTCAAAATGGGCTCAAACTTCCCGGATAAAAATTGGACAAATAGCTAGATAGATTTTTGTGTTCTTGGTGTATATGGAAAGCTCTCGAGTTGTAGATGATATTTGGGATAAGACCCGGCCCAATCGTTGATCGGATCGACTGGAATCAGGCTTGGAATCTAAAATGGCACCCACGAGGGGGGTTTTGGCGCGGTTTTCCGGTGACCTAGAGGCCAACCAGCTACGGAGGAGGGGCGGGGAAGGTTGCCGACGATGTGAGGAAGGGAGGGGTGGCGGTGCTTGGCGCAGAGAGAGAGGGAGGAGAGAGAAATGAGAGGGAGAAGGTGGCATCGGGGAGAGAGAAGGGAGAGGAAGAAAAGAAGGAAATGGGACCAGTTTGATTTGACCGGTTCGATTCGGATTGGTTTAATTCGGCTAGTTCGATTCAGGATACTCGAAATTGAATTTTTACTCTGCCTTGGGACAAAAACGAGGCCCAAAAATGGTTTGGCTATGTCGTTGGCATGATCTTCTACTTTCTTAGATTTGATGATCATATCATCAATGTAGACCTCAACTGTTCTTCCCTTTTGTTGCCTAAACATCTGGTCTATGAGCCTTTGATATGTTGCTCTAGCATTCTTTAATCTAAAAGGCATCGCTTTGTAGCAATACACCCTTGAGTCTATCAGGGCAGCTACACTTTTTTTCGATGTAACAAACATAAAACTTCATGCAAGAAAAGGCATTTTTTTATACGATAAATTTGACTAATAATATAAAAGTAAGGGAAAAATCAACAACAGAAAGCATCCAACCAACAGGTCCACCCCATACACTCACATATATTTCAACCAACTGTTGATGAACCTCACAATGTACAAAGCAAGAGAAGCAAAAGAATATGACAAAATAGAGAAAAGGAGAGATGGAAGTCTCAAAGCCTCTAGAAATACAATCAGATCCTCCTATCAATATCTTCCCATCAATTTTTGCAAGGTGATCAGCAAATGAGTTTGCTTCACTGGTGCGTGTACAATGGTCACGTGGCAGGGATGGCATCACATTAAGGCAACATGTTATTGTGTAGAACAACTGGTATTTATTTTCTATCTAGAGTCGTCAACCTTGTGCACCTGTGATAAAAGAAGTTGAAAGAATGATCACTGTGAACAAAACAACGAATAAAATAATAATGATGATGATGATGATGTTATAAGCCTTTTTTTTTTTTAATTTGAAACAGGAAGAGAGGATTATTATTTTATTACCTGCTAATGGAAGTGAACTTGCAAATTCTTCCTACCATTGTAATCAAGTCTCTAAGATTTTCTTTCGAATGAAAGAGAGTTGAGCAACAATATCACCAATATTCATGCGCTCTTGTGGTGATTCAGCAGAACAAGAGATTCCAATTTCAAATATTGAAATCAAGCACTCAATAAACATGTTGTTTCTCATGTTCCCAAGATTGTGGTTATGAACTGATGTTGCATTTGCATTGGGTTGTATATGAGGAAGGTTGTTCTTCGGATCTAGAATTTGTGTCACTTCTTCAGGTAAGGCTCTCTTAACAAAATTGTGAAGATTCATACCATCTTTGAACATGTGATCAGTAGGGCTCTTTCCCGTGAACATCTCCAACATAAGTATGCCAAAGCTAAAAATATCACCTGATGTTGATACTTGACTTCCCATACCATATTCTACAATATATACACAATCACATAGTTAAATTGAGTCTGCTTAGAAATATATGAATACAAGGACTTTTCTTCAAGGTTGTAATTAAGGCCTCGAATTTGAGTTATTGTAGGAGCCAAAGCCAAATCAATAGAAAAAAGCATAATACAATCCTGAAATGGCAATATAAACAAATAAGACAAATGAAATTCATTTTAAAAATATATTTATTTTATTTATAATTACCTGGAGGACAATAACCAATAGTTCCTCTTACTCCAACAGAGCTGGATTGATTTGTATAACCAAGGGTGACATTGGAAAGAAGCTTCACTAATCCAAAATCACTTACATGTGCAGTCATTTCTTCATCGAGAAGGATATTACTTGGTTTTAGATCACAATGAACGATTACTGTTCCACAATGATGTTGAAGATATTCCAATGCACAAGCAATATCAATGGCAATATTCAGCTTTTGGAGAACACTTAAAGTCCTTGGTACTTCATCTAATCCAAGAGTTGAATGCAACCAACCATCTAAGCTTCCATTGACCATGAAATCATAAACCAAAGCTTTGAAATCATTACCATGATAATCAACACCTGAACAAGATGTGAGCACTTTGACAAGATTTCGATGTCTAACATTTCGTAATACCTCACATTCAGCTATAAAACTCTTTGAAGCTTCTCGATTAATAAGCTTAAACACCTTCACCGCAACCACAGTTCCTCCTTGATCAAGAATTCCTTTATAAACTGACCCAAAGCTACCTGTACCAATTAAATTGTCTGAAGAGAATCCATTAGTAGCTTTGAGAAGACTTTGATAAGACAACTTCAATAGCTCCTTCCCATGAGATGTTGAGGAAGATTCTCTTTTTCTCTTTCTTGATGGGCACAGAAAGAGACAAATCAGCAAAAGCGTTGCACCTATAAGCACAGAAACTGTTGAGATTATAATCTTCAATGTTATAGTCAATCCCCTCTTTATTCTTTGAAGCTTACATGGAGGTAACCTCAAATTAGGCATGCCACCACAAAGATTTCTATTTCCTGCAACCGATGTGGCACTTGCATTCTTGAAAACTCCTTCTATTGGTACTGTACCTTCAAAGTCGTTATAAGACAAATCCAACAATAATAAACTAAACCCGTTCAAGAACTCTGGAATCTTTCCGGACAACATGTTGTGAGAAAGATTCAATTCTCGAAGGCCTCTTAGTGAACTTAAAGATGAAGGAACAGAGCCTTGAAAAAAGTTGGCACCCAAGTCCAAAAATTCTAGACTGGTACAACTACTAAGACCACTTGGAATCACTCCTGATAACATGTTCTCGAGAAGGCTTAGGTATCCTATAGCTTTGAATTTCCTACTTCCATGGGAATGGAGCCTGACAAATGGTTTCTGGATAAGGAAAGACCCATTGATAAAGGGGAGGATCCAAAAATTTGTGGAGGTATAGGACCAATAAAATTGTTATTTGAAAGATCTAACTCTATCAAATTTTTGCAATTCCCCAGATTCGAAGGGATCATGCCTTGAAGCTTATTATTTGATAAATCCATGCGAAATAAATTTGTCATGTTTCCTATAGAGGAGGGAATAGATCCCGAGAAATCATTATAACCAAGATTCAATCCTCCAAGATTTAGAAGCTTTCCAATGCTAGAAGGAATGGAACCTGACAGATAGTTCTCTCCTACAACCAGATATTCCAATGAAACACAATCGCTTATTCCAGAGGGGAGATTTCCGAATATTTGATTGTCTTGTATGAAAAACAACTGAAGCTTCTTTGAAAAGTTGCAGAATTGTTCAGGCAGCTTCCCTCCAAAGTTATTTTGGGCTATAGAAAATTTCTGTAAATTGGTGGCATTAAACAAAGTGGAAAGAAACTCCAGGTCATCAGCTTTCCTATTTCCTAAATGGTTTATAGGAACTGATAATATCTTTAAGCCCATGCAACTTCTCAAGAGAAGGCAAGCTTCCGGTAAAATTATTTTCGCTTAACTGAAGCACATCTAGATCTAAGGCATTTGAAATTGACGGTGGAATAGATCCTGTAAATTGGTTTCCTGAAATGGAGAAGAATTGGAGATTTGGAAGAGAGATGCCTAAGTTCCAGGGAATTCTACCTTCTAGGTTGTTGTATGCCATGCCTACAACCTCGATCAAAGAGAGGTTGAAGAATGAAGGAGGGATAGTGCCAAAAAACTTATTTTCATTCAAGGATAAAATCCTTAGATTCATCAATTGGCCTAAAGTATCAGGGACAACACCATGCAAATTATTTCTCCTTACATATAGTTTCTGAAGAGAAGAAAGATTGCCCAAAGATGGTGGGAGAGTCCCTGTTATTAGAGATTGATTCAAAGTGATAGTTGTTTTATTTTCTGACTTTGTCTTAGGCACGTTTTGTTTTTCTTCCTAAAATTCTGGTTGTTTGTTAGTAGTGGGAGCATTTTTGATTTAGTGCCAATTAATTCTGCTATTTTATTGTTTTCAGTTATTGTGTTAAGCCTATTTAAAGGCCACTTTGGTTCATGAATAACATGTCTTTGTATGTCAAAGCTTTCTGCAAATTTGTGCCCACCATATGTTTGATTAAATTTCTCTTTGAGAACTAGTTATCTCTTTGCTGTCCTCACTTTATTGCTTGCTGTGATTACTTTATTTTGCAGCATTTGTGAGTTCTAGTGAGCCATCTTACGTTCCTTTCACATGAAGTGGTATCGAGCACAGTTCGATTGTAATGCAGGCGTACGACTCATGGCATCTAACGGCAATGCAATGAATATTTCTCAACCATCAATTCCAATCTTCAAAGGTGAATGCTATGAATTCTGGAGCATCAAAATGAAGACATTGTTCAAGTCTCAAGATTTGTGGGACTTGGTTGAGAACGGGTATCCTGAACGAGATGAAGAGGCTAGACTTAAAGAAAACAAGAAAAGGGACTCCAAAGCACTATTCTTCATCCAGCAAGCAGTGGATGAGTCAATTTTTTCAAAAATAGCGACAGCAAATACAGCCAAAGAAGCATGGATGACCTTGCAGACGGTGTTCCAAGGTTCCTCAAAGGTAATCACAGTAAAACTCCAATCACTTCGTCGTGATTTTGAAACCTTGCAAATGAAAAGCGGAGAATCAGTGCAAGATTTTCTGTCTAATAGTTAATCAAATGAGGTCTTATGGAGAAGTAGTTACTGATGTGACTGTTGTTGCAAAAGTGTTGCGTAGTTTAACTCCAAAGTTTGATCATGTAGTGGCAGCTATTGAGGAGTCGAAAGACTTGGCTACTTACTCGTTTGATGAACTAATGGGATCTTTACAATCCCATGAGGCAAGGTTGAACAGGGCAAATGAAAAGAATGATGAAAAGGCTTTTCAAGTGATGGGGGAGTCATTTAAACAACAAGATGACTCAAGAAAGGCATTAACCAGAGGACGTGGTAGAGGAGGATATCACGGCAGAGGTGGTGGTAGAGGTGGTAGAGGTAGAGGCAAAATTGGTGGATAAGATGAGCAAGGGCTAACAACAGAGAGGCAGAAAAATTACAAGAGCAATATCCAGTGCTATAATTGCAAGCAGTATGGGCATGTGAAGGCAGAATGCTGGAGGAAAGAAAAGCAAGCAAATTTTGCAGAAGATGAGGAAGAGCTCAAGCTATTTATGGCCTCTCAAGATGACAACAAAGCCTCAAGTGACATCTGGTTTCTGGACAGCGGGTGTTCCAATCATATGACTGGAATAAAATCTTTGTTTAAGGAGCTTGACGAGTCATACAAACTGAAAGTGAGACTTGGTGATGACAAACAAGTGCAAGTTGAAGGCAAAGGCACGGTGGCAATAAGCAAAGGCCACGGTAATGTGAAGCTCCTTTACAATGTTTATTTTATTCCTTGTCTATCACAAAATTTGTTAAGTATCTGACAACTTGTGTCTAGTGGATATTCAATTATGTTTGATGATGGCTCCTGTGTGATTAGAGATAAAAAATCAGAACAGATTATTGTAGATGTTCACATGGCACCAAACAAGCTTTTTCCACTTGAAATTTCCAGTGTTGAAAAACATGCTCTTATTGTCAATGAAAATAGAGAGTCTAGATTATGGCATTTACGATATGGGCATTTGAATGTAAAGGGTCTGAAATTACTGAGTCAAAAGGAAATGGTTTTTGGGTTACCTAGAATTGAGTCATTAGATTTGTGTGAAGGGTGTGTATATGGGAAACAATGTAAAAAACCATTTCCTATAGGAAAGTCTAGAAGAGCATCTGAATGTCTTGAGCTTGTACATGCTGATTTATGCGGCCCCTTGAAAACACAATCGTTGGGTGGGAGTCGTTATTTTCTGTTGTTCACAGATGACTATAGTCGCATGAGCTGGGTTTACTTCTTACAATTCAAATCAAAAACTTTTGACACTTTCAAGAAGTTCAAGGCACTTGTTGAGAAGCAAAGTGGAAAAAGCATAAAGGTCCTTCGCACCGATAGAGGAGGAGAGTTCGTGTCTCAAGAATTCAATCAATTTTGTGATGAACAAGGCCTGCACAGAGAACTAACAACACCATATACACCGGAGCAAAACGGAGTGGCTGAGCGCAAAAATCGCACTGTTGTTGAAATGGCAAGAAGTTTGTTAAAGGCTAAGGGAATGCCTGATCATTTTTGGGCTGAAGGTGTTGCAGTTGCTGTATATTTGTTGAATTTGTCACCAACAAAGGCTGTCCAAAACCAAACACCATATGAAGCATGGAGTGGAAGAAGGCCTTGGGTAAGCCACTTAAAAATATTTGGTTGTATTGCCTATTCATTGGTAGATTCACATAATCGCAGCAAACTTGATGAAAAATCTGTGAAATGTGTTTTTGTTGGTTATTGTACTCAATCCAAAGCATATAGGCTTTACAATCCTGTGAGTGGCAAGGTGATTGTTAGCAGGAATGTTGTGTTTGATGAAGAGCCAAGCTGGTGTTGGCAAGAGAAATCAGATGACATTCAGTTCAAGATTCCAGCAGAAAATGAAGGATCACCAACCATTAGACAGCAAGCAACCCCTCCAAACACTCCTAGTCCATTCTCATCAACCTCACCAAGCACTACTTCTTCAAGTTCCAGCAACAGTAGTGCATCTGAAGGTGAAACTCCTCCAAGAAAATTCAGATCATTGGCTGAAATTTATGAAGGCACACAAGCCTTGTTTGTAGCTGATCCAACAACATTTGAAGAAGCAGCAGAAAAAGAAGAATGGCGCAATGCAATGTTAGATGAGCTTGAAGCAATCCAGAAGAATGAAACATGGGAATTGGTAGATCTTCCTCAAGATAAGAAAGCCATTGGAGTTAAATGGGTCTTTAGAACAAAGTTTCATGCAGATGGCAGCATTCAAAAATACAAGGCACGACTCGTAGTGAAAGGCTATTCACAACAACAAGGTGTAGATTATGACGACACCTTCTCTCCGGTTGCACGGTTTGAAACGGTGAGAATTGTAATAGCCTTGGCTGCTCAATTAAATTGGCCCATCTACCAATTTGATGTTAAATCGGCGTTCCTAAATGGGGAGTTAGAAGAAGAGGTGTATGTTTCTCAGCCTGAAGGTTTTGTTGTTCGTGGAAAAGAAGACCAAGTCTACAAGCTGCGAAAGGCACTTTACGGATTGAAGCAGACTCCACGGGCATGGTACAGCAAAATCGACTCTTATTTCCATCAGAATGGCTTTGAGAGAAGTAAGAATGAGCCCACTCTCTATACAAAAAGGCAAGGTAAAAATGATCTTCTAATTATTTGCCTTTATGTTGATGATATGATTTATATGGGCTCTTCTCCTTCTCTTATTGATGAATTCAAAGTCTGCATGAAAAAGAAGTTTGAGATGTCAGATTTGGGTGTGTTGCATTATTTTCTTGGGTTAGAGGTTAAGCAAGTTGAAGATGGTATTTTTGTGTCACAAAGGAAATATGCAACTGATTTACTTAAAAGATTCAGCATGTTAAACTGCAAAGTTGCAGCCACTCCTATGAACTTAAATGATAAGTTACAGGTTGATGATGGGACTGAACAAACCAATGCAAGTCACTTTAGAAGCTTGGTTGGTGGCTTGATTTACTTAACACACTCACGGCCAGACATTGCATTTTCAGTTGGTGTAATTTCCAGGTTCATGCATAATCCTTCAAAGCATCATCTTGGAGCAGCAAAAAGAATTCTGCGTTATGTAGCTGGAACCATTGATTATGGGCTGTGGTATGAAAAAGTATCATTTTTCAAGTTAAGTGGGTTCACTGACATCGATTGGGCTGGATGCTTGGAAGATAGAAGTAGCACTTCAGGATATATTTTTAATCTTGGGTCTGGTGCTATTTCTTGGAGTTCAAAGAAACAGAGCACGTCTTCCTTGTCTTCATCGAGCGGAATACATAGCGGCAACATCGTCGACATGTCAAGGAGTATGGCTAAGGAGAATTCTTGCCGATCTCTGTCAAGAACAATGCTGAGCAACTGAAATTTTTTGTGACAATCAAGCAGCAATTGCCATGACAAAAAATCCAGTGTACCATGGAAGAACAAAGCATGTGGACATTCGTGTTCATTTTATTAGAGATCTTGTGGCAGATGGAGAAATCAAATTATAGTATTGTAGCACAAATGAACAAGTTGCTGATATCTTCACAAAATCACTTCTACGGGACAAGCATGTCTACTTCAGAAATCAACTTGGAGTTTGCAACTTTGAATCAAGGGGGAGTATTAGAGATTGATTCAAAGTGACAGTTGTTTTATTTTCTGACTTTGTCTTAGGCACGTTTTGTTTTTCTTCCTAAAATTCTGGTTGTTTGTTAGTAGTGGGAGCATTTTTTATTTAGTACCAATTAATTCTGCTATTTTATTGTTTTCAGTTATTGTGTTAAGCCTATTTAAAGGCCACTTTGGTTCATGAATAACATGTCTTTGTATGTCAAAGCTTTTTGCAGATTTGTGCCTACCATATGTTTGATTAAATTTCTCTTTGAGAACTAGTTATCTCTTTGCTGTCCTCACTTTATTGCTTGCTGTGATTACTTTATTTTGCAGCATTTGTGAGTTCTAGTGAGCCATCTTACGTTCCTTTCACAACACCTGTTAAATTATTGGCGCCAAAAGAGATTTCTCTGAGCTTCTTCAAGGAACCTAGCCCCGCAGGGATTCTACCTACCAGATTGTTATTATGCAAATAAAACAAAACAAGGTTAGAACAATTAAATATGCTCGCAGGAATTTGACCACTAAATGAATTATCGTAAAGATGCAGTATTTGCAGTCTCCGCATGTTGCCAATCTCAGTAGGAATCTCATGGTGGAAGCTATTATTTTCAAGGTACAACTCCCTTAAAAAGCTCAAATTGCCAACATGTGGTGATATGGAACCTGAAAGTTTGAGGGAGCTCAGGTCTAACATTGTGACCCTCTGGTGCCTACGCCCACATGTGACGTGGTGCCAGCTGCAGAAGTGAAGGGTGCTATTCCATGAGTTCATAACCCCAAAAGGGTCATCAGTTATTTTGGCCTTGAGTTCCAACAAAGCAAGTCGATCTGTGTTGTTGTTCCTATGGATGGCAAGGGCCAGAAAGCTGAAGCACAAGAAATGAATGATAGAAAGGAGGCATAAGGATGAGAAAGATACTGACAAACTCCTGAAAGAAAGCCCCATTTTTTTTTTTTATGGATAAGCAGTAAATATTGGCTGCGAATGGATATTTATTGAAAGCATATTTATAGAGATGGATATGCAATGCATTTTTTTCCCCCTTTTGATAAGCAACGATTTTAATAAATAAAGAGAAAGAGAACAACAGGAAGGAGAGGGAACAGACGCCAAAGACAAAAGCAAGAAACAAAAACAAAGGCCAAAGGCGATACCCAGCCAAAACCAACCAAGGAAAACGCCTAGAAAATAAAGAACAGCCGGCCAGCAAAACAAGACAAAACAAACCAAAACAGCGTAATAAAATAAAGCTAGAAGAAATGCAGAACAGATGATGCTTGACATAAACCAAGTCTTTCAAAGTCCTCTGATGATCGCCACAGAACACACACGATACGCAAAGATTCACCAAGAGAAGCGGCTGTAAGGCAGAGATGAATAGCCAAGCCACACAAAACCAAAGGAGAAGCTGATGGGCGTCTTCAAGCCAGGCAAATTGGTAAAAGGACAATGGCAACTAAAAGGAGGAAGAGCACAAAAGCAGGAAAACTCTTCCACTGGTAGTAGGATATGCGATACATTAATGAAATAAACTATTGCAATTTTTCCATACAAATTAAAAAAGATCAATTATGACATTTGAGTCTTTGGAAGATTAGATACTATGCTACGAAATTACAGATAGATTTGGAACATCATAAATGAAAAACTTT
Source organism: Hevea brasiliensis (assembly GCF_030052815.1). Classification (NCBI taxonomy): domain Eukaryota; kingdom Viridiplantae; phylum Streptophyta; class Magnoliopsida; order Malpighiales; family Euphorbiaceae; genus Hevea; species Hevea brasiliensis. The sequence continues at coordinate 7,432,810 of NC_079500.1, forward strand.
TTGTTCTGGTTCTTGGTTCTGGTTGCATCCTGGAATTTCATGGCATCTAGGGGCCTTTCCTTTTGTTGTAACAGGGCTGTAGTTCCCGGTACTTCTCTGTTTTTGTAATCCTGTTGAATTCTCTTGGTTTGACATGGTGATTTCAATTGTTGTGAATTGCCTTGCATTCTGTTTCTCCAGGATTTTACACTTCCAGATCGGGTGTATAGAAAGTCTCTTAATTGGATGGTGGATGCTTAAGCTTTGTCTGCATGTTATTAATAAAATCTTTTTTACTTATAATAAATAAATAAATGAAAAACCTTTTATCAGTATTGGAGAATTCACCAGATGATTCTCCTCAGTTGCTAATTCCGTTTGTTCTCGGGCTGTTTGTTTCCCTTGGTTTTATTTGGCCATGACCTCTGTTTGGTTTTATCATACACGAGACATTGATGTTGATTTCAAATTTAAACATTAAATATTGCCCGAAATATTTATTATTTTATTTTATTAACATAATTTAATTTATTTTTTACTATATTTTATATTTTTATAACTATATTATAAAATATTAGTAACAATAAAATTTTAACTGATCATAATTTTATTTCAAATTTAATAAATAAATAAGTTGATTATTATTATTATTATTATTTAACATCTGCCAATAAAATTCTTATATTTTAAATATAAGAAATTTAAAATATATTTGAATATATAAAAATTTTATAAATTTTTTTTAGTGAATAATTATATACTTAATTTTTTAAAAATAATTCATTCCTATTTTAATGTAATTAAAAATTTAATTAAAAAATTGAGTTATGGATATATATTATAATGAGTATAGTTTTATAATTAATGTTTGAATTTGTAAACTTAAGAATATTTTAAAATTTTAAAAAAATATATGCTCAAAAGAATTTTATATTTTAATAATTGAAATTTAAAAATATTTAAATGAAAATTAATATTTAATATATTAAATTAATTTTATATATAAATTAAAAATAAAAATAAAAATAAAAAATGTGCTACATGTCAATTTTTAAGTTTTTTGTTATTAACTTACGTGGTACACTCTTATGAACCCTTTTTATTGCTTAGCTTTATTGTAAGATTGCTTAGTTAAAAATTATTTTTTAATTTTTTTATTTTATTTTAATTATAAGATAGATTAGTTAAAATTTATTTTTTAATTTTTTTATTCTAAAATTTAACCAAAAAAGATAGTAAAATATATACCCTTAAATGTTAACTATTTATAGATAAAATAAAAAATTAGAAAAATCATTTAAAATTACTACCATATTTATAGTAGTTTAGATATAAAAAAATAATCGTGAGACTAAATAGTTGATAGATTCAAATTATAAGAATTAATTAATGTGTTTTTCTAAATTATAGGAAATAACTAATTAATTTCACTAAAATAGAGAAACTAAATAGTAGCTTAACTAGTATTAACTGATGGAAAAATTCACAAAAAAACTAAATAGTTTAACAAAAGCAAGATATATGGACTAAATAGTATATTTTTTAAAATATAAGGGTTAAAAAATTAATTTCATTAAATTACATAAATTAAATAATAATTTATCATAATAATAATTATTATTATTAATTATCAATCAACAACTATTAAATACAATCCATACAGAGCCATCGGCCATGACCAACAGGTAAACCATTACAGAATTCTGCTGACTTTGACTTCCTGGAAAATTAACCGAATGGGCTATGCTTTCTTTTCCAAGATTGACCCACCTTAATTAGTTTAGTCAAACAAGTTGGAAAGTGAATATATATATATATGTATATATATAAACAAACTATAACATTATGCTTGATCAATGGAAATTTTCAAAGAAAAAGGAGATATTAGAATTTAAATGCATAATTTTTCTATTATAGATAAACACTAGAAGAATGGTACATTTTTTATTTTTTTATAAGAAAAAAATATTCTATTAGAAGAAAAAAAAAAGGGATTAATTGAAATAGGTGCTTATCTCTAAAACACCCGTCAAGAGGCAGACCCTCTTACACCCATCTCAAAGAGCAACCTGAAACAATTAGAAACGCGAGGTAATGCAAATCAGAGATACGCCACAAAGTCCTAAGATCTAGACAAGCCATTCTCAGCTAGTGATGAATTCACTTCACCGAATATGCCTGATGGTAACAAAAGGTTGTGCTTTCAAAGGGCAAGCAATGGCATTTGAGATGGTATTCAAATACAAAGGTGTTGGGTCCAAATCAAGAGTCCATGCGACTACGAACTTAGAATCTGGCACAGCTAAGATGGAGGAAACTTGCAGATCACCAATAGGGTGGGTTTTTTTTTTTTTTTTATTTAGTATGCTAATTTGATCTAAACATATTAATCTGAATGACACATAATCTGTTTTAATATGTGTAAAATTTAAAATGATTCGTGTAATTGAGGAGTTAATTAAAAGTTAATTTAAATAAAAGTTAATTAAATGATTCATATAATTTGATTCATTCATTTGATTGATTCAATTTAAGTTTTGGTAAGGAAACAAAAAAGTAAAATTAATGAAAATAATTTTTTTTTTTTAAAAGATTGCTTTGAACCAAAATAATTCTTAATTTATTAAAATAAATTTTTATTATATAATGGTGAGATGAATAATTTGAATAAACGATCATCCCAAATAACGTTGACTTAATTATTAAAATGGCAAGACATCAGATGTCTTCTTGATGTCTTCTTGGACGGGCTAGACTTCCTTTTCCACAATTGACTGACTTTAAAAGAAAACAATGAAAAATTGAAAATGCAAAACTAATAATTCATTTGAGTCCACCAAACTATTCTTTTTGTCAATTAAGTCCAACTACTTACCGCGTTAAATCATAAATGCCAAACGATGCATATCGACTTTAAGTTGGTTGAAACTCCATTCATTATTAATTAAGATCACTAACTCAAATTTGACAAAATTTGGTTAATTAACTCCGAGCATAATTTATTCTTAAAAAAAAAAAAAACTCCGAACATAATTTAATTTGCTTGGTGTAGAATCAAGATGGAGCTGAAATTAACCTCTTAATTAATTAAAAATTAAGCTTTTTTTTAGTATCATTAAAAATGAAGATTTCAAAGTAAAATAAGAACAGCATTTTATTATTGAAGCAAACACAGTACAAATTATATATAGAAAGTATAGTAAAAGAACACTTGATGTATAAAACATAAAGCTACACGCAAGAAAATACACTCGTATACATCAACCTTGTGTACCTGTGATAAGAGAATTTGTAAGAATGATCACTAATAATAATAATAATATATGATTAAGGAACAAATTTTTGCTGTGTTATAAGCTTTCTTTGTTATTTGAAACTGGAAAAGAGGATTAGTTTATTACCTGCTAATGGAAGTGAACTTGCAGCTTCTTTCTGCCATGGTAATCCAGTCCCTAAGATTTTGTTTCTGATAGAAGAGAGCTGAGCAACAATATCACCAATATTCATGCGCTCTTGTGGTTGTTAGAAGAAAGAATACAAGTAATGAAGAAAAGGATTGTGTATTTGTCTGTGTCACATTTACAGAGATATTACATCTATTTATACATGAGAATATGAACTAATTTGGACAAGAATAATAATTGCTATAATTATGCTACACAAATCTCCTATAATCATGCTGATTGCTGTAATTATGTTACACAAATCTCCTATAATCATCTTGATTCTTTGTAATTATATTAACACCCCCCCTCAAACTCAACGTGGTAGTCCAAGTGCCAACTTGAGTTTGCTTAAGAGATCCTGAAAGCGAGCGGGAGGATGCGTTTTGGTGAATATATCAGCGGTTTGGCTGACAGAGGAGACAGGAATCAAACATATGGTGCCATGAGCAACATGATGACGTACAAAATGACAATCAATTTCGATGTGTTTGGTACGCTCATGAAATACATTATTATGAGAAATCATATGGCACTTCTATTATCGCAATGGAGTATTGTGGCGGAAGAATGAGTGACACCCAAATCGATTAATAACCACGTAACCAAAGTAATTCGGATGTAGCATCGGCAAGAGCACGATATTCAGTTACGTGCTAGAACGTGCAACAACAGTTTGCTTTTGCTACGCCAAGAGATAAGAGAATTACCCAAGAAGAAACAATAACTGGTTGTAGAAGCGGCGATGCAGCCGGATCACCAGCCCAATCAGCATCAGAGTAGCCAGATAATACTAGGGAGGAGGTAGCGGAAAAGTGCAAACCATGAAAAAGAGTGCCTTTGATATAATGAAGGATTCGAAGTACTGCAGAGAAATGAGTTGAGCGGAGCGGACATAAAGCGGGTGACGGATGAACGACATATGAAATATCAGTCGAGTAATCGTGAGATAAACAAGACTCGACAAGTCGATATAAAGTAGGATCATCAAGAGGAGTGCCATCAAGAGTTTTAAGTTTGCTTTTGGGCTCCAATGGGGTTTATACTGTTTTGCTATCAGTGATGACTGCTAGAGAAAGTAAGTCGGATGCATACTTGGCTTGAGATAGATAATAGCCATCAGAATTTTGAGAAACTTCAAGGCCCAAAAATAGCGAGAGAACCTGGTCTTTCATTTCAAAATGTTGATTGAGATAATGTTGTAACTCTAAAATACCGGATGAATCATCTCCTGTTATTATCATATCATCAACATAAAGCGTGAGAAGAACAATACCACCGCATCGATTCGGAGTGAATAATGCGAGAATCATGTGGACTAGAGAAAACCAAGTTGAGCAAGAGTGGAACTAAATTTGGCAAACCAGGCCACAGGAGCTTGTTTTAATCCATATAAGGCTCATGCCAAGTTTGCAAACCTTATGAGGAGAATGATAACCGGGAGGAGGATGCATATAAACCTCTTACATTAAATCACCATGAAGAAAAGCATTTTTAACATCCATGCGGAAAAGTTTCCATTTCTGACTGCAGCAATAGCTAAGAGATGCGAATAGATGTTAATCGGACCCCTTTGGAGCAAAAGTTTCCTCATAGTCGATACCATACTCTTGAGTGTACCCTTTGGCTACTAAGCGAGCTTTGTAGCGTTCAATAGTTCCATCGAGCGGGTCTTGATTTTGTAAATCCATTTGCAACCAATAGGAGTCTTGTTTGGTGGAAGATCAACTAAATCCCAAGTATGAGTTTTCTCTAAAGCACAAGTTCATCGACCATAGCTTGTCGCCAAAGAGGGTCGATGCTTGCCTCACGATAAGAATGAGGCTCATGAAGGGTTGCAATAGTAGAGTAACAATGAAAATCGGAAAGATAATGAGGAGTTTCTCTTACACGGGTAGAGCACGAAGAGTAGTGCTAGGAGGAGATGCAGCGCAGTCTTTGGATCAACAAGTGTCTTGATTCAACGAGGCGGTGTAGTTGGGCTAATATTGAGCACATCACAATCACTGGATCGGGACTTGGAAACAACTCTTTGGAGGAGTCGGTGAAAAATAGAGAGTCGGTATTGTGAGTGATGAAATTTGGAAAGAGAAGAGAACATAGTATTTTCCCAAAGGTAACATGACGAGAGATCGTAACTTATTAGAAACAGGATCCCAACAACGATACCCTTTGTGTTCAATGCCATAACCAAGAAAACAACATGAGGCGAGCACGGGGTTCTAATTTGGTATGTTCATGAGGTTGTAAAAGAACAAAAGAAACACATCCAAAAGGTTTAAGGATGGAATAGTCGGAGGTTGTCCAAACAACTTTTCAAAAGGAGATAAATTATGAAGAACCAAGGTAGGAAGACGATTAATAACATAAACATGAAAAGTCGCTTCTCCCCAAAATTTTTACGGACATGAGGCGTAAAGAAGAAGAATGCGTCTGAGAATCAAGAATATGGCGATGCTTGCGTTGGCTCGCCCATTCTGTTGAGAGGTGTGAGGACAAGAACGTTGAACAACGGTGCCTTGTTGACTAAGAAACGAAGCAAAGAAGAATCCGATATTCCATGGCATTATGCATTGGAGAATTTTAATGTCACAAGAGAATCGAGTTTTAATCATTTTTGCAAATGTGATGTAAATTTGTGATAACTCGGATCGATGTTTCAAAAAATATATCCAAGTAAACCGAGAATAATCATCAATAAATATTACAAAATAACGAAAACCATTTATTGAAGAAATAGGAGAAGGACCCCAAATGTCGAATGAATTAAACCAAAAGGAGTGTGCAGTAGTATTATTATGGGAAAAAGATAATGCGAGTTGTTTTGCAAGCTGACAATTTAAACAATTAAATGACTCAAACTTAGTATATCCTAATAATCCATGAGAAATTAAAAGTTGAATTTTATTGGCAGAAGCATGACCAAGAAGAAGATGCCATTGGTGAATGGAGGAATTAGGGATTGTAGCTGCAGACACAAATCTCTGAGAAAGATGTAAAGATGCCATTAATCGACCCACTCTGCGACCCTCCCAAGAATCTGTCCGTTTGTGGATCCACATGCTGGACACCATGGTGAGAAAAATAACATTTAGTCCTTTTTCACACAACCGACCAATGAAATAAGATTGAGTGGCAAATTAGGGATATAATAGGTGTCGGGAGATGAAGATTTGAGGTAGACACATGACCAAAGATGTGTGATGTTCATTTTAGTACCATTTGCGGTATGGATTGGTGGTAAGGAAGATACGAGTTTCTGAGAAGACAAGAATTTAAGATTAGTGGTCATATGATTACAACATGCAGTCAAAAGCCAATAAGAATTACCCGGAGTGGCGGACATGGCAGCAGGAGAATTAGAAGAGATAACTGTTTGAATAGTGCCTCAAGATCACTCATGGTGATGGCGGCGGTAGAGCCCTCGATGCGACAACAGCGATGTGAGAGGAAGATCCGGGCTTTGAGACATTCTTGAATTTAGAATGCCCTCCTTTTGATCTTGGAGGCGTGTGGGACAATGTTCAAGAATATGACCGTAACCATGACAATATCGCATTTTATGGTAGGACAATATGCAAAAGCATGACCAATTTGATTACAATTCTTACGAGTTGATTGCAGATTTACGATGTGAGGATCGAGTAGTTGCAAGAGCGACTTCAAATTGAGGAGTTTTATCCAAACCGAGACGAGTCTCTTCAAAAATAATCTCTTGAATAGCGTTTCCAATGATGGGAGTGGATTTCGATGTAGCGAGGGCCTCGAGCGGCCTCATATTCTGATCGAAGAGCCATTAGAACTTGAATGAGATGAAGATGATCTTCACCGATTTTGGCACGAGATATTTGATTCCAAATAGGTTGGACACAGGCAAGAAAATCATTCCGCAGTTGACGCTTCTTGTTTCAGATTATGAAGAGTAGTCCACAATCGATAATAGTGGGCAAGTCCGTGGTCCGATATCGATTAGCCAAAAATCCCGATTTCTTTTGCGAGTCATAATTAGCAAACGGATGTGGATGGACGAGACAGAGGTATTGCGAAACGGTGATGATCGATGATTTTTACTATCCCAATCCTCAAGACGGTCGACAAATTTTGCATCGGTTTCATCGTTCTCTCTTGTCGGCGTAGTGATATCTCCGGTAACAATACGCCAAAGCTTGCGACCTATCAAAAACTTTTCATTCCTTGAACCCAAAGATTATAGTTGGAACCAATCGGAATCATTGCAATAGGTTTTGAAATATCGATTTCTCCATTGATAACAAGATGAGGAAAAAAAAATGGTATAATAATAGGTATGAAAGAATGAACCAGAACAGGTTGTAGAGAGAGCAGAGAGACCCCAAAAAACTAGAAATAAAAGTTTTATGGCTCTGATACCATGTTAGAAGAAAGAATACAAGTAATGAAGAAAAGGATTGTGTATTTGTCTGTGTCACATTTACAGAGATATTACATCTATTTATACATGAGAATATGAACTAATTTGGACAAGAATAATAATTGCTATAATTATGCTACACAAATCTCCTATAATCATGCTGATTGCTGTAATTATGTTACACAAATCTCCTATAATCATGCTGATTGCTGTAATTATGCTAACAGTGGTGATTCAGCAGAACAAGATATTCCAATTTCAAAGATTGAAATCAAGCACTCAATAAACATGTTGTTTCTCATGTTCCCAAGATTGTGATTATGAACCGATGTTGTGTTTGCATTGGATCGTATCTGAGGAAGGTTGATGTTGGGATCTACAATTTGAGTCACTTGTTCTGGCAAAGCTCTTTTAACAAAATTGTGAAGGCTCATACCTTCTTGAAACATGTGAACAGTAGGTCTCTTTCCCATGAACATCTCCAACAAGATTATGCCAAAGCTAAAAATGTCACCTGATGTTGATAATTGACTTCCCATGCCATACTCTAAATACATGCATGATCAAATATATAAATTGAGTTTCCTTTGAAATATATGAATACAATTAATAATTCTTCTTGCAACTACTCAAATACGAGTCACAATTGGAGCCAAAGCCAAATGAATAATAATAATAATAATAATAATAATAATAATAATAATAATAATAATAATAATAATAATACCAATCATGAAATGGAAAACAAACAAATAAGAAAAATGAAATTTTTTTTGTTAAATAAATAAACAAATATATATATACTTATAATTACCTGGAGGACAATAACCGATAGTTCCTCTTACTGCATTGGAGCTGGATTGATTTGTAGAACAACTAGGGGTGGCATTACAAAGGAACTTGACTAATCCAAAATCGCTTACATGTGCAGTCATTTCTTCATTAAGAATAATATTGCTTGGTTTTAGATCACAATGAACAATTGGTGTTCCAAAATGATGTTGAAGATATTCCAAAGCACATGCAATATCCATGGCAATATTCAGTCTTTGGAGAACACTTAAAGTGCTTGGTACTTCATCTCATCCAACAGTTGGATGCAACCAATCATCTAAGCTTCCATTGACCATGAACTCATAAACCGAAGCTTTGAAATCATTACCATGATAATCAACACTTGAACAGGCTGTGAGCACTTTGACAATATTTCGATGTCTAAGTAAGACCTTACATTCAGCTATAAAATTCTTTGAAGCTTCTCGATTCATGAGCTTAAACACCTTCACCGCAATCACAACTCCTTCTCGATCAAGAATTCCTTTATATACTGACCCGAAGCTACCTGTACCAATTAAATTATCGGAAGAGAATCCATTTGTAGCCTTGAGAAGACTTTGATAAGACAATTTCAATAGCTCCCTCCCATGAGATATTGATGAAGACTCTTTTTCTCTTTCTTGATAGGCACAAAAACAAACAAATCAGCACAAGGGTTGCACCTATAAGCACAGAAACTATTGAGATTATAATCTTCCACGTTATTGTCAATTCCCACTTTGATTGTTGAAGCTTACACGGAGGTAGCCCCAAATCATGCATGCCACCACAAAGATTTTTATTTCCTGTTATGGATGTGGCAGTTGCGTTCTTGAAAACTTCTTCTATTGGTACAGGACCTTCAAAGTCGTTATAAGACAAATCCAACAACTCTAAAGTACTAAAGCCCTTTGGGAACTCTGGTATCTTTCCTGACAACATGTAATGAGAAAGATTTAATATTTTAAGGCCTCTTAGTGAACTTAGAGATGAAGGAACAGAACCTCGGAGAAAGTTGGCACCCATGTCCAGGAATTCTAGACTTGTACAACTACTAAGACCACTTGGTATCACTCCTGATAACATGTTCTTAGAAAGGCTTAGAACTCCCATGGTTTTCAAATTTTCTACTTCTATGGGAATGGAGCCAGACAAATGATTTCCGGACAAGTCAAGACCCAATGATAAAGGTGAAGATCTAAAAATTTCTGGAGGTATGAGACCACTATGATTGTTATTTGAAAGATGTAATTCTAGCAAATTTTTTCTATTCCCAAGACTCGAAGGGAGCATGCCTTGAAGCTTATTATAAGATAAGTCCATTCGAATTAAATTTGTCATGTTTCCAAAAGAGGAGGGAATAGATCCTGAAAAATCATTATAATGAAGTAACAAGAGACCCAGATTTGGAAGCTTCCCAATGCTAGAAGGAATGGAACCTGACAGGTAGTTCCCTTGTGCAACCAGAATTTCCAATGAAACACAATCACTAATTCTAGAGGGGATGTTTCCGAATATTTGATTTTCATTTATGAAAATTGCCTGCAGCTTTTTTGAAAAGTTGCAGAATTGTTCACGAAGCTTCCCTCCAAAGTTATTTTGGTCTATAGCAAATGCTAGTAAATTGGTGGCATTAGTCAAAGTGGAAAGAAACTCCATGTCATCAGCTTTCCCATTTCCTAAATGGTTTTCAGAAACTATTAATTTCCGAAGCCTATGCAACTTTTCAAGAGAAGGCACTCTTCCGATAAAATTATTTCGGCCTAACTGAAGCACTTCTAGACTTGAGACATTTGAAATTGACGTTGGAATAAAACCAGTAAATTGGTTACCTGAAATGGAGAAGAATTGGAGATTTGGAAGAGAGATGCCTAAGCTCAAGGGAAGACTACCTTCTAAGTTGTTGTGCCATTATTTGGTCCTCTAGTCAAATTTTCTATTATTTATGCTGTTCAAACTCCTATTTAGTCTCTATATTTTAAAAAAATTAATTAGTTGATTCCTATATTTTCAAAAATACTACTATTTAGTATCTTTATTTTAGTAAAACTAATTTGTTAATCAATGTATTTTGAAAAATATAACATTTTGAAAATTATATGATTAGATAAAAATAGAAATTTTACTATGTGAAGACTAAATTTAAATTTATATGTATTTTTTTAAATTTCTAATTTCTTGAACATCATTTTTATATTTTTCACTATTAAAAAATAATTTTTCTTTATTACATACAAATTTAAGTTAACTGATTAATTTTTTTTATGGAGACAATTTATACATCTTTTATTAACAGATGAAAACAAAGAAAGAATGAGGAGGAAAAGGGTGTGAGCACAGAAGAGAAGCACCATAGCGAGATAGAAATAAAAGAATATAAGAAAAAAATAAAGGGGAGAGGATTATAGTAGTTTAGGTATAAAAAATAATTATAAGACTAATTAGTTAACGGAGTCAAATTACAGGACTAACTGATATGTTTTTCTAAAATATAGGGACTAACTAATTAGTTTCACTAAAATAAAAAGACTAAATAGTGGTTTGACCAGTATTAACTAATGAAAAAATTGATAGAAAGACTAAACAATTTAATGGAGGTAAAATACAGAGACTAAATGGTGTATTTTTCAAAATACAATAACCAAAAAGTTAATTTTATTAAAATCTAGAAATTAAATAGTAATTTATCCTAATAATAAATTAAGCAATTGTAATATTTTAAAGAAAACCGTGTTATTAGAATTTGAATGCATTATTTTCTCCATCATAGATAGACATTAGATCAATGGTGAATTTTGAATTAATTAGATAAGAAATATTCACACTTGAAATAATTATAAATGAAAAACTTTTTGTATTGGAGAAATGAAAAACAGAAACGGAAACAGCTAGCAAGTAAAGTCGACTTTGAGACACCAGATGAAGAATTATATCCAACTGCCTCAAACGTCTTGGATGGGCTAGACTTCTTTTTCCACAATTGGCTGACCTTTAAACATAAATGCCAAATGTTGCATAGCGTAAGTTGAGTTAAACTCCATTCATTATTAATTAAGTTTGCTAACTCAAAATTGACCAAATTTGGTAATTAACCCCAAATATAACTTAATGTGCTTGGTTTCAAGGATTTTAAAATGAGCCAAATATAATTTATTAAAAAAAAAAAACTAGGCATACTTGTAACGCTCTCACCAAAGGTAGTTCGTACATTTTATTGTTCTGATGACTAATGTCTGTTCGGACAGTTAAAATGTCTAGAACTACACCTAGACTATAGTGAGGAGGAGGCATAAATTGAAGAAATGAATGTTAAGAAAATATAGGAAAAATGTAGAGAAAAAATTAAATTAAAGTTTAGAGAATTTATAAATTGATACAAAAATAATAAAAATAACCCAATATGCACTACTAAGGGCATTTAGGTCATTTCACCCCCAAAGGTGAATTTTGACCTAAATGTCAAAATAAAAAAAATTAGAGAATAAAATAATTAACATTAATTAAAATTTATTAAATAGATTAGGAAATTGAGAAGAGAAAAGAAAAGAAAAGAAAAAAAAAAGAAAGGAAAAGAAAAGAAAAGAAAAGAAAAAGCTTAGGAAAATTCAAAAAAAAAATTATAAATAGGCACTAAAGGACAAACTCCCACCCACTTCCATCTTCTTCCTCCATTTCTTCTCTCTCTTTTTCCCTCATTTCCTCCATTGTTATCAAGCTTCCAAGCTTGATTTCCCAAGCTTCTACACACCAAAACCCATAGCCCACTTCACAAAAAATACTCCCCACACCCTAAGAAAGCTATAGACACCCATTGGAAGCAAGAAATTTGAAGTTAGGGATGCTCAAGTAAGGTTAGTGCACTAATCCCTCTTCTTCTCTTTATTAAACATGAAAAGCATGTTTAGCCAAGCATAAATATCATTAAAACAAAAAGAAAATGTAGAGGAAAGAATCTTTGAATTTTTGGCAGCCATGGAACTTGAAGTTTATTGCTTTTAAGTGATGAAAAATGGTTCCATAAGAATGTGTGATGAGTTGAAATATTTGGGTGTTTGATTCTGTAGTGTTTGTGAAAATTTAAAACTTTGAAAACTAGAGTTTGTGTAAATGCTTGAGGACTTGGTGTAAATATTGAAATTGACCTATTGAGTTGAAATTGTTGCTTAGAGAAGTGTATTGCATGCAAATTGAAGTAAGGAAGTTGAAAGAATTGAGATATTGGGAGTGTTCAATTTTCTGCAGGTTTGGACTCAATGAGTCCAGTGGGTTTATTGACCCATAACTAAAAATGTGTGACTCCAATTAGTATGAGGCCATTTGGAGGTGAAAATAGACTCAAAATAGCCCATTTTTCATGTAGACACTATGCCCAAATTTTGCCAAAATCATGACCAATTCTCTGCCCAAACCTGGATGACCAAACATTAAAACCCAGAAAATGACCAAATGAACAATACGTGTTCATTTGGTCATAACTCTCTCTATACTGGTCCAAATGACCTAAAATTTCATCAATGGAAAGCTTAAACATAGGTCTACACTTTTCATGGGGACCACTTGACCCAGTTTTAATTTTAACCAAATCAAATTGTTAGCAAAAATTGAGTCACTAAAACTGCCAATCCAGAAAATGACCAAATGAACAGTACGTGTTCATTTGGTCATAAATCTCTCTATACTGGTCCAAATGACCTAAACTTTCATCAATGGAAAGCTTAGACATAGGGCTACACTTTTTATGGAGACCACTTGACCCAGTTTTGCTTTTAATCAAATCAAATTGTTAGCACAAATTGAGTCACTAAGACTGCCAACCCAGAAAATGACCAAATGAACAGTACATGTTCATTTGGTCATAACTCTCTCTATACTGGTCCAAATGACCTAATGGAAGCTTAGACATAGGGCTACACTTTTCATGAAGACCACTTGACCCAGTTTTGCTTTTAACCAAATCAAATTGTTAGCAAAAATTGAGTCACTAAAAATGCCAACCCAGAAAATGACCAAATGAATAGTACATATTCATTTTGTCATAACTCTCTTTATATTGGTCCAAATGACCTAAAATTTCATCAATGGAAAGCTTTGACATAGGGCTACACTTTTCATGAAGACCACTTGATCCATTTTTGCTTTTAACCAAATCAAATTGTTAGTATAAGTTGAGTCACTAAAACTGCCAACCCAGAAATTGTCCAAAATACTGTTCCTTTGGTATGCTTGACCAGTTTTGGCAAAAATGCCAAAACTTGGTCTCCAAAGCTGCAAATTGAGTGAAACTAGTGCCAAAAGTTTTATAAGACATAGGACAACAATTTTTATGTTTTGACCAAGATCTAGAAACCATTGCATCCTAGGGAAAATATTAGCCAGAGTTAGAAATTGAAATCTGGAAAATGTTAAGTTGAACCCAGAATGCTATTTGATACTTGTGTGTTCATTTGGCCATAACTCCCACTAGGAAATTCCATTTGAGATGTGCCAATGTGATCTGGAAACATGATACTTAGGGCTACAACATTGATTTAGACACATTTGCCAAATTCTAAGTGTAAATACCCTAAAAAGAGGGTCAAACATACTGCCCTGAAGTTTGTTATTGCCCTTATAGGACTGAGAGTCCAGATTAATACACTAACTATAACTCACTATAACAAGCTTGAAAAATTATTAAATTGTACTTGGGAGTCCTTAAGACATAGAGGAACATATCTTGTGAAGGAACCTAAGTCTAAAAATGACCATAAAATGATCAAATAACTGGTCAAAGTTTATTGACAAGGAATTATAAATTCTGGACAGCTTAGAGGCAAAGGGACCAGTTATGGTATTTTGACCATAACTTGAGTTCTATAACCCCAAATTCAGTGATTCAAAAACTGAAATTCAAGTTTAAACATAGAGGAGCAATTGTTATGAAGGAAGTATGACTAAATAGACATCCTAACCTAGTCAAATTCCTAGATAAAGATAACACATCAACACGAACCTAAAGAAAGGTTCATGGGAAAAATGCTATAGATGATAATTAAAATACTCATAAGGATAATTAAATATTAAAAATGATATGAATATGTAAATTGGGACTAATTTCCTATTAATATGAAATTAATGGTACCAATAAACAGTACCAAAAAATAGTAATAGTGAATAATGCTAAAATAATTAAAAATATTTAATTGCCCATAGTATATCTAGACTTATTTATTTAGTTTGGATAAATTGGTATACCAATTAGGGACTACAGATAGCAGAACTGCCTACCGAGAAAATCATAAACTGACAATATATGTCTGGTATGATTATTCTACCGGCTATATGCCTACTTACTGGCCATTGTGCCTACTTTATTTCAGGCTTTACAAGCTTAACAGCGGGTCTCGTGCTTGACAACTGGCCTTGTGCCTGACAGACGTATACTGGATAGACATACGGCTGTCTAACCAGTATACATCTGTGCATCCAGCTTTTATAATTTGTTATAGGTTTATTGGGCACTGATAAAAATTAATTAAGACTTAAAATACAATAAGTAATCATAAAAGATCTCGATAATGTTAATTGCTTCCAAAGAACAATAAAAATGTAAAAGACCCAAAAATTATGATTTGCAGATATTATTTCAATTGTTAAATTATTGTTATTATAAATTATGCACCACTAAGCATTATGCTTAGCTCGTTGGTTTTTCATCGCGTAGGTACTGGAGATCAGTCCCAACACCCACAGCAGCAGCAATAGTAGTGCTCACACAGAGACCGATTAGATCTGTCAGTGTTTACTAGTCACCTCTACAGTTGTATTTTGGTAGGGCATGTATAGATTAGTATTTTGGTTCATTATGTCTAGTCATGATGTATTTCATTTTGGACTTGTAATTAAATTTTGAGATTGAAATGAAAACTTATAATTTATTATCTATGAATTTCTATTTGAATGCAATAGATGATACTTCATTTTTAGATCTCATAAATAATTGTAAATGACATGATACACGAGAATATGATATGAAAATGTGTAAAATAAATATGGACCTGTTAACAGGTGATTAGTGGAACCCGCCAGATGCTAATAAAACAGGGGAGGTTCTGTCCGGGTCTCCACAGAAATAAGATATATAAAAAAAAAAAAATTCACACATAGAATACATGTTTTAAATGACATCAAAAGTTTACAATAGATATGATAAAACAAGATAGGGTGCTCCGACACCGAATGTGGCACTTCTTGCTCGGCTATACAGTAGACGGGTAAGGGGCGTCACAATACTTCTTTAATTTTATTTTTTTTAATTTCATCAATTTATACACGAAACCTTGATATTGATTTCAAGTTTAAATTTTTGTTCCTATATTATCAATTTTAGTCTAGCTATCACTTAATTTTAATTCAAAATTTGTAATTTAGACAATAATTATTCTATTTTATTTTCGTTAACTTTGAATAACATTAAGATTGATTGTGGTGGAAAAAATTAACAAGAAGTCTATCTGTTTTAAGAGAGAAATATTTTTTTTAAAACATTTAGATTTGATATTAGACTCAAATTTCAAAATTTTATTTAAATTAAAACTCATCAATTATTTTAATATTTTTAAGATAAATTGATTATTTTAATATTGGTATGACCAGAAATTGAAAATATATCTGATTCATTTTTTTTTATAATTGTCCAGGAACCCATTAAAAATGTTTTACAATCATTCAAAACATTATATTCATATTTTTTAATAAAAAAATTATTCATTAATAATTATAAATTTCTTTTAATCCTTTCAATTTATTTATATCGTAGCGCGCATAGTTGGCAACTTTCTTTAATTCAATGGAAATTGATGGCTGTGGCGTATAATAATCTAATGAATATTTTTTTTTATAGGCAATATAAATAATCTGATGAATAATTCGAATAACCTACCATCCTAACTAACATAATTTGATCTTATTGAAAATTATTAAATGCACTTGAAACACTAAATTAAGTGCTCATTACGTTCGTATAAATGTAAATATTTTTATAAATTATAAAAAATGAATTTCATATCTGTGTGATTAAAGAATCACATAGTTGAAATATACTATGCAATTTACCATTCAATAATAATTGGCAACATCATCAAAGAAAAAACTTTTTGTTTGCATTAATCAAGACTCCAACAAACTTTTTGTTTGCATTAATCAAGACTCCAACTGCCTCAAACGTCTTGGAAGGGCAATACTTCCTTTGACCCGAACTTGTGAGAAAAAGATAGCAAAGTAACGAAAATATAAAACTAACCTTTAATAAAAATTTTAACGTCTATATGTTTAGATTTTGAGCTCCGTCTGATACCTAGATTTTTTTCTGGAAATAAGAAAATATAGTTTTACTTTTTAGAGAAAAATATATAATTTTAATTATAAAATCAAGCACCTACCATCGCACCATAATCTTAAGTTTTTAGCAGAGATTTATAGTGTAGTAACTCAAACACCGTGTGTGAAAAGAATTTGAGCAGGAAGCTTAAACTTTACTTTTAATAGAAGCGTATTTCTAACCCCTTATAGTGTAACAGCTCAAGTGCCATGTACCAAAAGGATTTGAGCATGAAGCTTAAATTTTTAATAGAAATATAACTCTAACCCTTTATAGTATAGCAGTTCAAATGCTATGAATTAAATGTTGGCCCGCTATGTTATCTACTCAATGCCAAGCAATTTCAATGGTCTAAAACCTAATAATTCATTTGAGCCCACCAAATTATTAATTTTAATCATTTAAGTCTAATTACTCACAGTGTTAAATCATAAATGCCAAACAATGCATATCAGCTGCAAGTTTGGGTTAAACTCCATTCCCTGGTTAATTAAGTTCACTTCCTCCAGTTTGATAATTTTAATATTTTTTTTATTTTACTTTAATTAATCTTGAATTTAAATTTTATAATTTTGAAACAAATATAATATCACTGAATTAAAAATTAATTTATAATTATTTTCAATATTTTTGAGATGAATAAATTATTTTCAATATTAATATAATAAGTGGAAATTGCAAAAAGATATATATTGAAAAGTTATGGAAATCATTTTTTATTATTATCCAAGAACTCAAAACAAAAGTTTTTATAATTATCCAAAATATTATATCCACATTTTAACATAAAATTATTATTTATCAATAATTATAAATTTTATTTAATCATTTCAATTTAAAATTTTAGTTATTGAAGGACTGTAACACGTTCAGAACATAAGGATTGATAATATATGGTAAAATTTTTATACGATTCGTCGATTTATTAGAACCCCACTGATTCAAATTAATTGATAATTGATTTTTAATTTATATAAATTTTAAATGATTTGAATCTCAATAACTTGTAAAATTGAAAGCTTAATTGAGGATCAATGCAAAGACTAATATGATTTGATTTTAAGTTAATTCATTTAAAAATTATTTAATAAAAAATAATTTTTTTAAGAAAAATTAATAACAAACTCGAAATGACTCGCAATATATAAATTATTTAGAAAATTTTTTTTCTTATCTATCAACTTAATAAATAATTTATAATTTAATTATATACATTTAAATTATACAAGCGAAATTAGTTGCACGATGTCATGGGTTAATAGTATGAATAGTAAAAAATTTTATTTTATATTTTAATTAATCGTTAATTATTGCTGAATTATAATAAAATAATTATTTTATTAATAGAATCAAATTTTTAATAATTATTGCTGAATTATAATAATTCATATTGACATTACGTGAGTTATCTAGCCTGAAGTCCAGTAGGCTTCCTAATAAAAACAAATGTTGTAAAATGCATGTAATACGTAGAGTTACCAATTAAACAACTCTAAAAAAATCATTAAGTGAAATCTTTCTTTGGCATGATTTTGATTTTCGTTGTTTTTAGGAGATTGGAATCGAATTAATGTAAAATAAATCTTAATAGATCATAATAATCATAAACATAATGTGAATCATAAATGTAAGATTCAACTATTATCTTAATAATGGATCTTGAACAAATAAATTCTCACAGATCTAGAAAGCGTACCCAATGCGGAGTTTTACTTGAGTCATAGCAGTAATTGAGAGAGACCATTTGATTCAACAAACTGATTTCTCCCTCTTGACCCTTCTTGATTTACACACAAGACTTTAGCGATGGAAGACTTTCTTGAGATGACCCTAATATCTCTGACTTAACTTTATGAAAGAGAATGTGTGTAACCTTATGGGTAGAGAGAGGACCAGCTCATATATATATATATATATATATATATATATATATATATATATATATATATATATATATATATATCCAAGACTTAATTTGATACGTCCATCAAGTATCCTTATACAATTAGAATTAGGATTTACTTCAATTAAAGTAATCCTTGTATAATTAGGATTTGTATTAATTAAAGTAAATATCAATTAATATTGGACCACATTAAAGGAATTGATTTTGGCCCATATAGTAATATTAATTACCGGACAAAATCTTACATTCTCCCACTTGGTACAATAATTAGGTGATATAAACTTTAATAACATAAATACAAATCATTTCCATAATGTACTTCATAATTACCTTCCTATAATAAATTACTTAGGTTATGGCGGTTGTACATTGTTTAATCACATTCTTCCTTCCATATACCACAATACTAGCAACTTACCATAGTAGGTACATAATGGATATATGTTTATCACATCATGGTCCACAATAATGTCTCCAAAGACTTTTCCTATTATCATTCACTCAAAATATTATGTGTACACAATCATGAGGAACAGGAAACACTTCAATTTATATAAGAAATACATCAATGAGCTCAGAGTGTCAAAGCTAATACATTATACATTAATACAATCAAGACCCATTATAAGAAAATATTCTTTAAATGTCTTAGATTGTGAACCCTTAATTAACGGATCTGCTATCATGAGATCAATACTATTATGCTCAATAGACACTCTTTATTTCTGAACTTTCTCCTTAAAAACAAAATACTTTAATTCCATATGCTTGGTACTTTGGCAAAGTTGTCGTTTATGGAGAAAATACTATCACGGAATTATCAGAATGAATTTTCAACGGTTTGCTAATGGTGTCGACTACCTCAAGTTCTGAGATAAATTCCGCATCCATATACATGAATTATAACTTAAAACATGCCATAAATTTTGCTTTCATAATGGATGAAATAATGACAGACTATTTTTTGGCATTTTTCCATAATACTGTTCCTTTAGCTAATAAGAACAAGTAGCCAAAATAAACTTTTATTGTTAACACATCCAGCTAAATCTGAATCTGAATATCCAATCACTTCTAAATGATTAGATGTCCTGTAAGTGAGCATGAAATCTTTAGTTCATTGCAAGTACCATAAAACTTTCTTTGCAGCTTTCTAGTTATTAATTCCAGGATAAAGAATTGTACAGGTTTAAACATACATCAAATTGTCCACAATTAAAGCATAAGGAATTAATTCCATTTCTTTACGGTCCAAATCATTCTTTGAACATTGATTGAGACTAAATTTGTCCCCTTTTTGTATGGGAACAATTCCTGCTGAACATTTACGCATATTAAATCTCTCTAGAATTCTATCAATATAGGCTTTCTGAGACAATCCCAACAGTTCTTGTGATCTATTACGGAATATTTTTATTCTAATCACAAAGGATGCCTCTCCCATATCTTTCATTTCAAAATTCATTGAGAGAAAATCTTTAGTCTCACATAATATACCCAAATCATTTGCAGCAAACAAAATATCATTAATATACAGAATTAAGAAAATAAACATACTCCCACTAATCTTAAGATATATATACATCGATTAATGACTTTTTCTTTAAATCAAAAAACTTTATGGTATCATTGAACTTAATATACCACTGGTGGGAAGCTTACTTAAGTATGTATATTGATTTCTTAAGTTTACACAACACATGGCATTTTCCTTCAATTGAGAAACCTCTAAGTTGGTCCATATAAACTTCCTCTTCAAGTTCTTCATTTAGAAAGGCTATTTTCACATCTATTTGGTGTAACTCTAAGTCATAATGAGCCACCAATGCTATGATAATTCTTAATGAGTCTTTCTTTGAGACTAGTGAAAATATTTCTTTATAGTCAACACCATCCTTTTGAGTATAACCCTTGGCAACAAGTCTTGCTTTATATCCTTTGATTTTGCCATTCGAGTCGCACTTGGTCTTCAAGACCCATTTATACCCAACTCGTTTAGATCCTTTAGGCAATTCGACAAGATCCCATAATTTCTTTTCTTCCATAGATTTTAACTCATCTTTCATGGCATCTAACCACTTATCAGACTCATTACTTTCTATAGCTTGTGAAAAGGAAACTGGATCTTTATTAATTCCTATGTCAAAATCTAACTTTTGCAAGTAAACCACGTAATCATTAGCAATTGCCAATCTCCTTTCTCTTTGAGATCTTCTTAATGGCATTTCTTGTGGTTCACCTTCATTAGCTCTTTGTAGGTTAGCTTCTTCAGGATGTATTTCATCATTATGTTGTGTAGCATTGTTAGGTCCTTCAATGACTGTTGGAACAACATATGGAGCAAGAGTGGATATTGGAACTTTAATAGGCACATGAAAATCAACTTTATTTTCTTATATATCCACATCCTGTCTCTCAACACTCCCACTCACTTCACCATTCTCAAGGAATCTTGCATTACCAGTTTCCACAATTCTTGGACTATGGTTTGGAACATAAAACCTATATCCTTTAGATTTCTCTGGATAACCAATAAAGTATCCACTTATCGTTTGAGAATCTAATTTCTTTTCATGTGGATTACAAATTCTTACTTCAGCTCGACAACCCCAAACATGCAGGTGCCTTAAACTAGGTTTCCTTTCAGTCCATAATTTATAAAGTGTTTTTGATACTGCTTTGCTAGGAATCCTATTTAACAAGTATATAGCAGTTTTAAGTGTATATATCCACAAAGATATAGGTAAAGAAGAGTTACTCATCAAACTCCTAACCATATTCATTAAAGTTCGATTTTGCCTTTCCGCCACCTCATTTTATTAAGAAGTACTTGGCATAGTATATTGTGTACATATGCCATAACTTTCTAAGAACTTTACAAATAGACCATGACATTGTCTCATTTCAGTGTGTTTTCCATAGTATTCACTACCTCTATCTGACCTTACTATTTTCACTTTTCTATCTAATTGTCTCTCAACCTCATTTATGTACACTTCAAGTGCATTTATTGATTGAGATTTTTCATTAAGCAAATAAATATATTCATAACATAAAAAATCATCAATAAAGGTAATAAAATATTTTTCTCCACCAAAAGATGGAGTATCAAAAGGCCTACATATATCAGTGTGTATAATTTCAAGAAGCTTATTGCTTTTTGTGGCTTCTTTCTTATTGTGTTTGATTTTGCTTTCTCTTAATGCAATCCACACACATCAAGATCAATAATATCTAAACTCAGTAGAATCTCATTCTTTATTGATCTTTCTAATCTTTCTTTGGATATGTGACCCAAACGCTTATGCCACAAGAAAACAAAATTCTCATTCTGTCTACTAGGCTTAATTCCAATATTGTTAAAAGTGACAAGCAAGGATTCAGCAAAATTATCACCAAGTTTCAATATATATAGATCATCAGTAAGAATTCCAAAAACAATAATGGAATTATCATTATTATTAAATAAACTGAAATATTCATGCCCAAACTTAACATTGAACCCAAATTCATCAAGTTTTAAAACAAAAATGACATTCCTAGAAATTGAAAGCACATAGAAGGTTTTTAACAAGTCTAGTTGATAGCCATTATCTTAGACCAAATGGTAAGTCTCTATGCCTTCAATTAGAGCCTTCATATAGTTTCCCATAAATAGAAAGTCTTAGTTGGGTTTTCTGTTTGGACCATAAGGAATTCTTTCATCACATTAGAGACATAAATAGTAGCATCAAAATCAAGCCATCAAGTATTATTAGGGACCTCAAATAAGTTTGATTTGAAACATACATAAGCATAAAGATTACGTTTCTTTTCAAATCAAGCTTTATTTTTCAGGCAATCTTTTTGATAGTGTCATACTACCATTTATTTCTTTCCTTAGCTTAAGTAACATTTGAAGATCCTTTCTTTTTCATCTTAAACTTGTAAGCTTTAACTTAAGTCCCTTATTAGCTTCTTGACCCATAATGTTGACAGAATGAGTCCCTTAATTTTTCAACCTTATTTCCTCCTAAACTAGCCTATTGGCCAATTCATTACCATTTTACTTATCCTCAATAATGTTATAGTTAATTTCAATGGCCCATATTCAAGAGGTAATGAATTCATAATGAACTACACCAAGAGGGAATCATCAACCGTTATCCTTAAAGTCTTTAGCCTTGCTGCAATATCACTCATTTCAATAATGTGCTCTTGCATACTCTTTGATCCATCATACTTTATGGTCATAAGTTATGCCATTAGAGTACCAGTAAGTGACTTAGCTTCAGAATAAAACATATCTTTCATAAGTTTAAGGTATTCTTTTGCATTTTTAGTTTGTGAAATTAAAGTCTTAATGTCATTGGCAATAGTCATTCACAAAAACATAAGGCTCAATTTGTTTACCAATTCCTATTGCTTATGGTATAACTTCTCTTCCTCACTATTTGTATCCATAATAGTAGCAAGTTAACTTTCCAATAATGCGAAGTGATGGTCCAAGACACCTAAATGGAACTTGACTTGCTCACACTATTCAAAGAAGTTCAACCCATTAAAACAATAACATATTAAGCTTGCGGATGAAGAGAAAAGTTGCAATATTATATTTATATGCTCAAAATAGATTCAGATAACTTTAATAATTAGAGTATATTATAGTTCTCCTTTGGGTAGATACTATAATATACTATCCTAAATTAAATGCCTTTAAACTTGATTGGACAATAATTAACTTACATCAAATATACAAGTTGTCTTTGAACATCCAATATATATTTGATAAAATATTATTGTCCTCATAATTCTCACTATCATAGAATAATTGATTTACCTTTGGATAAAATACTTAAGTTTTGAAGACTAATGGGTATCAATTAATCCATTTTTCATCATAGGCATCTATTAGTATGGATAATTGATAATTTTTATATGCATGTAAACATCATTCATAGTTCAGCCACTTTGGCGACCAACAAACTATTATTTTTATTTTATTTTAATTTGGCCACTTTGGTGACTAATAAATTAAAACAAATATCATAAGGCATCCATATAAATTATGTATCTTAATAAACCTAATATTTATTCATTCATTAGGTTTAATTATAAATCTTAATTGTATTGGGTAGAAAACATTTTTTTTTTTGTTTCTTTTAATTTATTTCTTTTGAAAAAATATGATCTTAAACTTAAATCCTTTTATAGCGCGATTTTTTGTCGCGTTAATGATCTTCATGCCCAAATTTTAATTTGGTCAAATTTTAATCATATTATTTTAATCATTAACATTAATCATAAAATTTTACGATCTACACTTTAATCCTACCCATATCTAATAACAAGTAAGATCTTTAATATTATGTTCATCACCATAAATTTAATGGAGAAATTTAATTCTTCAAAACCTAGGGCTCTGATACCGCATGTAAAATAAATCTCAATAGATCATAATAATCATAAACATTATGTGAATCATAAACGTAAGATTCAACTATCACCCTAATAATGGATTTTGAACAAATAAATTCTCACAGATCTAGAAAGCGTACCTGATGCGGAGTTTTACTTGAGTCATAGCAGTAATTGAGAGAGACCATTTGATTCAACAAACTGATTTCTCCCTCTTGACCCTTCTTGATTTACGCATAAGACTTTAGCGATGGAAGACTTTCTTGAGATGACCCTAATATCTTTGACTTTATGAAAGAGAATGTGTGTAACCTTATGGGTAGATAGAGAACCAGCTCATATATATATATATATATATATATATATATATATCCAAGACTTTGATGTGACCCAACCGCAAGTGCACGGGTCGTACAAGTAGTATAGTAAAAGATATCGTTCCCACGAGGAGTTGTGTTAATGATTGAATTTTTGATATAAAAGGTTGACTAAATTGAACTATCTTTGAAATTAAAGAGATAAATTGATAGGTATTGGAGTATGAAATCTATATGTGCAAAATTAATAATCTATCCAATAATGTATTAATTAAACTAAAATTGCATCAATTTTAAATAAGCAAGTTGAAATATGGCAAAATTAAAATGGCAAGCAATTAATTTTAATTAAAAATTAACAATTATGAAAAGGCGATTTCAGAGTTCGGGATTTCATATTCGAGCTATTTTGGGATTTTAAATTGGTTATCCAATCTCGTGGAACTTACGGGTTTTAAGGAGATTAATTCTCAAATCCTTTGAATACCCTTTTGAGTGAGACAAAGAGTGCCTTAATCAATCTAATCCTACTTTTGTGGAGTTAGAATTAATTAAGACCCATTAAGTTCTTTAATTAATCTGTGAATCCTCTTAATCCTTAGTCTATTTCTAGATCTAAGTTAATTAAGTCCAATTTCTTGATTATCTATCACAAGGCCTTCTCCTTTCGGTGCCTCAACCATGGATTAAGAACATTACTCAATGAGATCCTACACTAAGCATGTCATTAAGCACACAAAAAATGAATAAAACTCATTAAGACCAGAAAATATGGATTACCCAATCAAAATCCACAAAATATCTCAAATATTACAACCCTTACTCCAGAATCAAAATAAAACTACTCACTATCCATAATGTTTACAAGAAATTATGAGTTTATAAGGAAATAAAGCTTTAATCTAAGCTAAGAAACAAGAAACTAAGCACTAGAAATGTAAGGAAAGAAAGAAAATCTACAAATCTTGGTTGAAAATGGTGTGGAAGGTGAAAATGACTCTTCAGCTGCTGCCTCCCTCTTCCTTTCCTTTTCTGCTCCTTGTCCCCTCTTTGTCCTTGCTTTCTAAAATGGGAAATGGGACTCTTTATAGCATTTTCTGACATGGAGCCCTAAAATGGTGTGTTTGAGGAGGGATTTTCGGAGGGAATCTTCTGCCAGCTCATTAATGAACTCTTTATGGATCGCATAAGTGGGTGCATAAGTCATGCAGTCCCTTATGCAGTTTTCGGCTGGTTTCTGGTTCACTTATGCGAAACTGCATGACTTGGTGCATAGGTTATGCACAATTCCGTGAAAGTGCATAAGGGAGGCGTGAATGTGCATAAGCTATGCAGTCTCCTTATGCACATTTCGGCAGGTATTGGAACAGTGATTTTTCTCCTTATGCAGATCCGCATAGCTTATGCGGCAAGTTATGCACAATTTGGTCAATGCATATTTTAGCTTGAAAACTTGTTTTTGACATCTTTGGCTGTAGAAATCACTCCTCAATGGCAAAATTTCTCTTCAGTCCTTCAAAAACACCATTTTTCCTACAAAATAAAGTAAAAATTACAAATTAATGCAAAATTGACAACTATGAAAAACTAACTAAATAACTAATGAAATTGACTAAAAATGACTAATAATAAAATAAAATGGCTATGAAACTAGACCTAAATGACTATGCAAAATGTGTGCAATATGTATAATTTCTAAGTGATGTATAATGTGTGTGTAAATGTGTAATGTATATGTATGTATGGATGTATATGTAAAATATTTACAATATATGTAAATGGAATGGGATGGGATGCACTATACTCAAAATGTGAAAAATGAAGCAAAAATCAAAATGCACCCCTAAACTCAAAATTAGACATTGTCCTCAATGTCTCAAGCAATGCAATATCAAAACTCAAAGCAAAGGGAATAACTAGGATTAGTGAAAATTAAGAGCAAAAAGAAAAGGTTACCTGGTATAGAGCAGATGAGAATTCAAGAGATAATGGGAATGCATAAGAAGCTACACAGGTTATGCAGAATAAAGTGCTGTCCAGAACAGGTGCATAAGTAGGGTGCATAAGCCGTGCGGTTCTGCATGAGTGGCTATAAGGGCTGCACAGGCTATGCAGGACATTTGCATAAGGAGATTCACAGCCTGTGCAGCTTATTCAAAAGCTACTGCATGATGATTAGCAAGGAAAAATGTGCAACCACAATATACAAAACAGAATATACAACATATGGACAATTATGCACAAAAGGGCAGTAAAGGCAGGGAAAATCAATGGAAAACTAATGTAATGGCCATCCAATAGAACTTTAAGAAACAAACTAATTCAAAACAAACTAACAGAATTCAAAACAAACTATAATTGTTTGAACATATGTACAAAGAAAAAGTCCGACAAGTTTGAACAAAAGTAAAACAAAAACTAGTCTAGTTCTATTATTTTGCCCTTGTCCATAGATGTTGCTAAGGGGCTGGTTGCATCTGGCTGCTGTCGAAATGATGGTGCTGGAGGAGGTGATGGAGGTGGAGGTGGCATTCCCAGAAAAATCATGAGTTTCTTCATCATCTCCTTCAATTCTTTCTGCTTGTCCTTGGTTTCCATGACAAGGTCAAATAGGTGATCATGACGATCCTTGAGGGTATCAAGACCAGTGTCAAGCTTCCTATCCACAAAGTATATATCATCACTAAGCCTTTCAAGATAGGTGAATAAGGCTTTAGTGTTGAATACAGGAGGGGCTGTGGATGAGGAGGGTTCAGCTGTAGGAGGTGTGGGTTGTGCAGAAGCTGCTGGGGTGTCCTGTGCAGATTGAGGGGGTGGGGTGGGTTCGATGAAGTCTTTGTGGGGTGATTGGGTAGGTTGGGCTTCTGGTTGTGCAGTGGGTTCAGCTTCTACTGCTGGTTGTGCAGTATCAAAATGTGGCAAACTGAACCCTGTTTTGGACAGGTGTGCAGCATCAAAATATAAGGTGTCCACAAGTGCTGGTATTTGGTGCTCTTTAGGATTAAAACCAAAATGCTTGGCTATAACTGTTATGAGCCCACCCAAAACAATGTCACCTATGGATTTAGTGGCAATATGCAACACATGCTCACAAAAGAAATAACCAGGAGAAACCTTGACCTTGTGAAATGCACACCATAACATGAATAATTCAGATTTCCCCACAGCACCAGAACTAGTCCCTCTGCCCAAAATAGTGCTAGCAATCAGTCTATGAATAAACCTAAGTGCAGGGTCAAGTATTTGAGAGGTTTTTGATCTGCCAGCAGAGAAAGTTTGAGGTTGGTTTGTGATAATTCTCCAAAATTGGGCAGCATTCCAAATACCCTTGTTTGCTACCTCTACCCCTGTATATGGCACTCTAAATAGCCCATCAGTTGCAAAACCAAGAATGCTATGAAATTGATCCAATGATAACTCTCTGTTTTGCCCCAAACATCTAAATTTCATAGTTGGCTTAAAATCTACATCATGCAATTTCAGGGTGGCAGAGAATGAGGAAATAAACTCCAAAACTAAAGCTGGGTAAACAATTTCTTGCTTGTGCACAAATTCCATCCAACCCATACCATCTAGATAGTCAACTACATTGTCAAATAAACCAAGTGACTGGAGAGAGTCCACAGAAATATACCTAGTGGGTTGCACCTTCCTTTCCTTAAGTCGTTTAAATGTTTCTTTGTGAGTTGCATCAGAAAGGGACCAAGGGAGTTTTGAGACCTGTGAAGTTGCTGACAATTGCTTTTTGCTGGAAGAGGGTGTGGAGGCTGAAGTCTTTGGCTTTTTGGGTGGAGGCTCTGACCTTGGGGTGGTGGGTGGTTCGTTGCGCTTTGAGAGAGGAGGTGCAGATGACATGGGCCTAGTAGATTTGGACCTTATTTTTCATTTATATGTGGTTGTGGAGGGTGGTGGGGGTGTCGCTTGTGGAGGGGAATCGGGATTGGGAGGTAGCGTTGACAATGGTGAAACCTGGAGAGGGGAAACTGGACGGGAATGGGGAGGCGACTCCATTGCTGATGGAGAAGATGGAGAAGGTGAGGGAGAAAAGAAAAATATGCACGGGGTAGTTAGGGCTAGGGCGGTAGAAATGTGTGTGGAGAAGAATAAGAGGAAAATGTCGAGAGAAATGGAGGGGAACGGACGGTCGGGAATAGAAAATACGGGAGGCGGGAGAAATGGGTGCCGACGGGAGTTTTGGATTAGGTTGTGTAAGACTGCATAAGTGAAAAGTGAGTATGCATAACTTATGCACCCTACATATGCATGTTTCGGTAGGTTTTTGGACTTCAGAGAAATAGCTTATGCAAAAGTGCATAAGTTATGCATCGCCTGCCTTCCTGCACTGCTCCAAGTTTTTGATTTTTTTGGGTTATGCGATCGTTCGGCAGTTTTGAAATTTTTTTTTTTTTTTTAAAAGTGCATAAGTCATGCACTCACCTTATGCACCTCTCGGTAGGTTTTGGTGTTTAGAAAGTGTGGTTATGAAATAGTGCATAAGCTATGCACTCTGCTTATGCATGTTTCGGTGGGTTCTGATTTTTGTGGAAAGTGGTTATGCAAAAGTGCATAGGTCATGCACTCTCCTTATGCACCTCTCGGTAACTGTTGGGATTTTGGTTTGGTGGTCATGCAGTTGTGCATAACTTATGCACTCTGCTTATGTACTCCTCGGTGGGTTTTGATTTTCAGAATTTGAGGTCATGCAGTAGTGCATAGGTTATGCACTCTCTTTATGCACCTCTCGACAACTTTTGATTTTTGGAGTTTCTGGTTATGCAAAAATGCATAAGTCATGCATCCTCCTTATGCAGACTTCGGCAGAGAGAGAAAGTGCAGAATTTGAAGTTATGCAAACGTGCATAAGTCATGCACTCACCTTATGCAAGTTTTGACAGATATGAAATTTGACAAAATTAGGCTCGCAGAGTTGCATAAGCTATGCACTCTTCTCATGCACTTTGCAATATGAATGAAAATGGCAAGAATTGTGGTTATGCAGGATTGCATAAGCTATGCAGTTGCTTATGCACAATTCAACAAGATTAATATTGCAATGGAAAATTATTTGCAAGTGTGAAAAATACCCTAGAATGAGGAAATATAATTCTATGAAGCATAAACCATGAGAAATTTTCACCAAAAACACATCAATATATACAAAATCAATCAAAATTTCATCATACATGCTTGTAAAAGTGAACCCTACATAAAAGGCATTTGTGACCCATTCCATATTGACTCAAATTCTGCAAATCAACATCTGGCACATAAAACTCCATAAATTCTACATGAAGTTGCATCTATCCACAAATGAGAAATGAACTCCCCAAGTTTTGCCAAGAAAATGCAATTTGTCCACCTTGAATCCACAACCCAAATAAGCTCAAAACTACAAAGATGACTCACTCACCACCATATTAACATTATAAGCACAAATACTTAAAAGTTACACACCCAACCTCACCAAGAACATAAGACAGGTGCTGTAGATCCTTCCTTGCTGCAGAATTTCTTTTTCCTCTCTGCATAAACCAGGTAGCAGCTCCTGCACAGGTTATGCAGCAAAAAACCAATCAGTTTTTGGGAGAGTTTGAAGGACAAAATTTTCAAGTTAAGAATCACTCCCCAGCAGTTCACCAACCTTTCTTCATTGAAATACATCTACAAGGGACAAAATTCAACAATGTTAAAAATTGAATTTGGGGAGATTCAAGATAAAAACAAAAGTAATGAAAGTAAAAGTAAATCGGCAAAAGCAAAATAAAAGGACTTGGGATGCCTCCCAAGAGGGCTAATTTATAGTCTTAGCTGGACTTTTCATGAATTTCACTGAAAAGAGGTGAGGGATTGGAGAGCTTGTAACAGCTTGCTCCCTTTATCGGGTCTCCAGTTATGTAATGTTTCAATCTATGCCCATTGACCTTAAAATTTTCAGATTTTTCACTCCAAATTTCAATTGCTCCATAAGGGAAAACCTTAGAAACTCTATATGGACCAGTCCACCTTGATTTAAGTTTTCTAGGGAACAATTTCAATCTTGAGTTGAACAATAAAACTGAATCACCTTCTTTGAATTCCTTTTTTCTAAGATGCTTATCATGCCAAACTTTAGTTCTTTCTTTGTAAATACGGGCACTTTCATAAGCATCCATCCTCAATTCTTCAAGCTCATTAAGTTGCAATAGTCTCTTTTCACCAGCTTGCTTAAGATCAAAATTCAAAGTCTGAATGTCCCAATATGCTCTATGTTCTAGCTCCACAGGTAAATGACAAGACTTACCATACACCAACCTAAAGGGAGTAGTTCCTATAGGGGTTTTGTAAGCAGTCCTATATGCCCATAAAGCATCATCTAGTTTGATAGACCAATCTTTCCGAGAATTGTTCACTGTTTTCTCCAAGATATGTTTGAGCTCTCTGTTAGAAATTTCAACTTGTCCTGAAGTTTGAAGATGGTATGGGGTAGCTATCTTGTGCACTACACCATACTTCCTCATTAAGCTCTCAAATTGCTTATTACAAAAATGGGAACCCCCATCACTAATTACAGTCCTAGGAGCTCCGAATCTGCTCAAGACAAATTTCTTTAAGAATTTCACTACCACTCTAGCATCATTAGTTGGAGTTGCAATAGCTTCCACCCACTTTGACACATAGTCAACTCCAACTAGAATGTATTTATTACCAAATGAAGGAGGAAATGGCCCCATAAAATCGATTCCCCATACATCAAATAATTCTACTTCAAGAATACCATTTAGGGGCATTTGATCTCTTTTTGACAAGCTTCCACTCCTTTGACATTTATCACATTCCAACACAAATTTTCTCACATCCTTAAAAAGATTTGGCCAAAAGAAACCAGCTTGCAAAATTTTACTAGCTGTTTTAGAGATTCCAAAATGTCCTCCATAATCAGAAGCATGGCAATGATGCATAATACTCTGTGTCTCCTCATCAGGAATACATCTTCTAATTAGACCATCACAACATCTCCTAAAGAGTAAAGGATCATCCCATCTATAAAATTTTGCCTCATGCAAAAACTTTTTCTTTTGTTGCCATGTCATTCCTAGAGGTAAAACTCCACAAGATAGATAATTCACAAAGTCTGCATACCAAGGTAGTTTAGCAACAAGAGAGAAAAGTTGTTCATCCAAGAAAAACTCATCAATAGGGATTTCATCCAATTCTTCATCATCCAATTTCAGCCTACTAAGATTATCTGCAACTACATTTTCAGCTCCCTTCTTATCTCTAATCTCCAAATCAAACTCTTATAGCATCAAAATCCACCTAATGAGCCTAGGTTTAGCCTCCTTTTTACGGAGTAAATACCTGATGGCTGCATGATCTGAAAATATAACCACCTTTGAGTCAATAATGTAAGGTCTGAACTTTTCCAATGCAAAGACAATTGCTAAAAATTCCTTTTCAGTTGTTGCATAATTTGTTTGAGCCTCATCCAGTGTTCTATTAGCATAATAAATAGCATAAGCCTTTTTGTCCTTTCTTTGACCAAGAACAGCTCCAATTGCATAGTTGCTAGCATCACACATAATTTCAAAAGGTAGGCTCCAATCAGGTGGTTGCATGATTGGTGCAGTGATAAGAGCTTGCTTCAACCTGCAAAAGGCATCCAAACACTCTTGGTCAAATACAAATAGTGTGTCATTACTTAACAAATTAGACAAAGGTTTAGCTATTTTAGAAAAATCCTTGATAAAGCGTCTGTAGAACCCGGCATGTCCTAGAAAACTTCGAATTCCCTTGACATTGGTAGGAGGAGCCATCTTCTCTATCACTTCAACCTTGGCTTTATCAACCTCTATTCCTCTGTTAGACACCAAATGTCCAAGCACTATCCCTTCCTGAACCATGAAATGACATTTTTCCCAGTTTAACACAAGGTCAGTATCTGCACATCGCTCCATTATATCTTCAATGAAATCTGAGAAGATTGCCATCATGCATCTTTGAAAAGTGGCTGGTGCATTACACAACCCAAATGGCATCCTCCTATAAGCAAAGGTTCCATATGGACAAGTAAAAGTGGTTTTCTCTTGATCATTTGGATGGATAGGGATTTGAAAAAAACCAGAGTATCCATCTAAATAGCAAAAATAAGAATGCCTAGCCAGTCTTTCTAACATCTGATCAATGAAGGGAAGTGGAAAATGATCTTTTCTAGTGGCTATATTTAATTTTCTGTAATCTATACACATTCGCCAACTAGTCACTGTTCTGGTGGGAATTAATTCATTATTTTCATTTTTGACAACTGTCATTCCACCCTTTTTTGGGACAACATGTACTGGGCTCACCCAAATGGCATGCGAGATGGGATATATGATCCCTGCATCAAGCAACTTTAAAATTTCCTTTTTAACAACTTCTTTCATATTTGGGTTTAACCTCCTCTGATGTTCAATAGATGGCTTACAATTTTCTTCCAAAATAATTCTATGCATGCAAAAGTGTGGGCTTATTCCCTTAATGTCATCTATGGTGTATCCTAAAACTTTTCTGAATTGCCTCAACATTCTTAACAACTTATCAGCCTCTAAGGTACTCAAGTTTGCATTTACAATTACTGGATAAGTGTTATTAGTGCCAAGAAATTCATACCTGAGCTGAGAAGGAAGTTGCTTAAGTTCTACCTTAGGTGCATCTTCTTCCTTGAATAATGGTTGCTTAGATTCGACTTTTTCCTTTTGTGTGAGTTGAAAAACTGGAGCAGAAATGAATGGTGGACTTCCCTCTAAATGTTAAGCATATGCAGCCACATGAGGGTTGTCATAGTCTATGCCTCCTCCATGAACCAAATAATTTTCAAGTGGATCTTCTGGATATCTTTTTCTGAAGTGTTTTTCAACCAGTTCATCAATGATATCAACTCTTAAGCAAGTATCAGCTTCAGAATGATGTTTCTTCATAGTGTTATTAATATTGAAAACCAATTGATCTTCACCAACTATAAGAGTCAATTTTTCTCCCTTAACATCAATCAATGCTCCTGCTGTAGCTAGAAAGGGTCTTCCCAAGATAATTGGAATATTAGAATCCTCTTCCATGTCCAAGATGACAAAGTCAACAGGTATATAGAACTTCCCAACCTTTAAAGGCACATTCTCCAAAATCCCTTCAGGATACTTAATTGATCTGTCAGCTAGCTGAAGAGAAATGTGGGTTGGTTTAAGATCTCCCATATTGAGCTTTTCAAAAATGGAAAGGGGCATAAGGCTAACACTAGCCCCTAAATCACATAAAGCTTTTATAGAACATGATTCCCCAATGTGGCATGGAATTGAAAAACTCCCTGGATCTTTGAGCTTTGGGGGGAAGTTTCCTTTGAAGGATAGCACTACATTCTTCTGTCAAAGCTACAGTTTCATGGTCTTCAATTCTTCTCTTGTTTGAGAGAATTTCTTTTAAGAATTTCGCATAAGAGGGCATTTGTGAAAGAGCATCAACAAAAGGCAAATTTATGTAAAGCTTCTTCAAAACTTCTAAGAACTTCCCAAATTGCTTATCAAGCTTGGCTTTGTGAAATCTTTGTGGAAAGGGAAGCTGTGGCTTGTAGGGCTCAGGAGGTATATACTTCTCTTCCTTCTCTTCAATTTTCTCTTTACATTTTTCTGCACTCTCTTGTTTTTCACTTTCTTGTTTTTCACCCTCATCAGTTTCTTTCTCATTTTCTCTCTTCTCACTATTTTCACTCTTCTCATTATTTACAACTTTCCCACTTCTTAAAGTAATAGCTTGACACTGCTCTCTTGGGTTTTCTGGTTGACTTGGAAGCTTACCAAAAGTCTTGGCACCTGAGGAAGATGCTTGTTGTGCAATCTGATTTTCCAGCATTCTGTTATGTGTTTGCATCTGTTCTAGCCTTGCTTTCATCTCTCTCATCTCCTCATCATGCTTATTTTGGTTGGCAAGAATCTGTTGTAATAAAGCTTCTGTGGTGGGACTTTGTTCTTGCTGTTTTGGTGGAGGGTTCATATTTTTCTGCTGAAAATTAGGCAATGGTTGCCTATTTTGCTGATATAGAATTCCTTGTTGCTGTTGTGGTTGAAAATTCTGATTTGGAACTTGACTTTGCTGATTTCCCCATGAAAAGTTAGGATGATTCCTCCAAGTTGGATTATAGGTTTGAGAGTAAAGATTCCCCATTTGTTTGTTTCCATAATTACCAACTTATGCAGCTTGCTCTCCATAGTCTACTCCACAGCTGGTAGTTCCTTCTGCAAAAGCCACTTGTTGTGAACTTCCAGATGATGATGATGAACTAACTAACATACTCAAATCTTCCATCTTCTTAGCCAAAACATTTGTAAGTGCATCAAACTTTGCATTAATCATGTTGAACGGATCAAGATCATACATTCCAGCAGCTTGCCTCCTTTGAGTTGGAGCTGGTCCTCTTGGACTACTCCAAAGATGAGTATTTTTTGCAATTTTCTCCAATAGCTCATAAGCTTCATCTTCATACTTCATAATAAATTCTCCTCCTGTTTGAGCATCAATAATCCCTCTGATTGCAGGAGTAACATTGGTGTAAAAATTCTGATTTATTATCCATTTTGGAATGGCATGATGTGGGCATTGTCTCTCTAATTCCTTCCATCTCATCCATGACTCATATAGAGTTTCATCTTCTCTTGGTCTGAAAGCTGTCATTTGATTCCTCAATTCTTGAGTTTTTCCAGGTGGAAAATATTGTGCAAGAAATGCATCAGTGAGTTGCTCCCAATTTGTGATGGAGTTGTGAGGTAAAGAGTCAAGCCAATCCAATGCTCTATCTTTCAAAGAGAATGGGAATAACTTCAATCTTGCTGCATCATCAGACACTCCAGGTTGTTTTTGCATGTCACAGATCATAGCAAATTTCTTCAGATATGTGTGTGGATTTTCAAAAGGATGTCCTCCGAATTGAGAATTCTGAATCATTTGAAGAACTCCAAAATCCATCTTGTAACTATTTGCATCAATTCTTGGTCTTGCTATGCTCTCTCTCAAGTCATCAAAACGAGGAAAGGCATGATCCATCATACTTCCCCTAGGCACATTAGCATTAACAACTTCTTCACCTTGGGCTGCATTTTCATTGTTTTGATCATTTCCAGCATTAACACCAATTCTCATTCTTTCATCAGCCATGACTTCTTCTAATTCAGTTTCTCTCAAAGCTTCTTTTCTTTTTCTGGTTTCTTTCTTGTTGGCTTTACAAAATTTCTCAATTTCAGGATTAAACAGTAAGGATGTGTCACTTGCGCTTCTAGCTCTTCTCATAAAAGATTAAAAGTACCTGAAAAAGAACAATCAAACACAAAATGAAAAGATAACAAAGATAAAACTAAAAACAACTAAAATAATCAAGAATTCAATCTTAAACAAACAACTCCCCGGCAACGGCGCCAAAAACTTGATGTGGCCCAACCGCAAGTGCACGGGTCGTACAAGTAGTATAGAAAAAGATATCGTTCCCACGAGGAGTTGTGTTAATGATTGAATTTTTGATATAAAAAGTTGACTAAATTGAACTATCTTTGAAATTAAAGAGATAAATTGATGGGTATTGGAGTATGAAATCTATATGTGCAAAATTAATAATATATCCAACAATGTATTAATTAAACTAAAATTGCATCAATTTTAAATAAGCAAGTTGAAATATGGCAAAATTAAAATGGCAAGCAATTAATTTTAATTAAAAATTAACAATTATGAAAAGGCAATTCCGGAGTTCGGGATTTCATATTCGAGCTATTTTGGGATTTTAAATTGGTTATCCAATATCGTGGAACTTACGGGTTTTAAGGAGATTAATTCTCAAATCCTTTGAATACCCTTTCGAGTGAGACAAAGAGTGCCTTAATCAATCTAATCCTACTTTCGTGGAGTTAGAATTAATTAAGACCCATTAAGTTCTTTAATTAATCTGTGAATCCTCTTAATCCTTAGTCTATTTCTAGATCTAGATTAATTAAGTCCAATTTCTTGATTATCTATCACAAGGCCTTCTCCTTTCGGTGCCTCAACCATGGATTAAGAACATTACTCAATGGGATCCTACACTAAGCATGTCATTAAGCACACAAAAAATGAATAAAACTCATTAAGACCAGAAAATATGGATTACCCAATCAAAATCCACAAAATATCTCAAATATTACAACCCTTACTCCAGAATCAAAATAAAACTACTCACTATCCATAATGTTTACAAGAAATTATGAGTTTATAAGGAAATAAAGCTTTAATCTAAGCTAAGAAACAAGAAACTAAGCACTAGAAATGTAAGGAAAGAAAGAAAATCTGCAAATCTTGGTTGAAAATGGTGTGGAAGGTGAAAATGACTCTTCAGCTGCTACCTCCCTCTTCCTTTCCTTTTCTGCTCCTTGTCCCCTCTTTGTCCCTGCTTTCTAAAATGGGAAATGGGACTATTTATAGCATTTTCTGACATGGAGCCCTAAAATGGTGTGTTTGAGGAGGGATTTTCTGAGGGAATCTTCTGCCAGCTCATTAATGAACTCTTTATGGGACTGCATAAGTGGACTGCATAAGTCATGCAGTCCCTTATGCAGTTTTCGGCTGGTTTCTGGTTCACTTATGCGAAACTGCATGACTTGGTGCATAGGTTATGCACAATTCCGTGAAAGTGCATAAGGGAGGCGTGAATGTGCATAAGCTATGCAGTCTCCTTATGCACATTTCGGCAGGTATTGGAACAGTGGTTTTTCTCCTTATGCAGATCCGCATAGCTTATGCGGCAAGTTATGCACAATTTGGTCAATGCATATTTCAGCTTGAAAACTTGTTTTTGACATCTTTGGCTGTAGAAATCACTCCTCAATGGCAAAATTTCTCTTCAGTCCTTCAAAAACACCATTTTTCCTACAAAACAAAGTAAAAATTACAAATTAATGCAAAATTGACAACTATGAAAAACTAACTAAATAACTAATGAAATTGGCTAAAAATGACTAATAATAAAATAAAATGGCTATGAAACTAGACCTAAATGACTATGCAAAATGTATGCATCAGACTTAATCTGATACGTCTATCAAGTATTCTTATACAATTAGAATTAGAATTAGGATTTACTTCAATTAAAGTAATCCTTATATAATTAAGATTTGTATTAATTAAAGTAAATATCAATTAATATTGGGCCACATTAAAGGAATTGATTTTGGCCCATATAGTAATATTAATTACCGGAAAAAATCTTACAATTAATTTATAAATTATAGATTAATTTGAATTATATTAATTTGTAAATTATCCTAAAAGATGTTAACATCAATATATCATGGTTAAGAAATTTTAAAATCTATAAATTTTTATTAATAAATTAAAATTAAATAATATTTATCATTTAAAATTATAATTTTTTTTTATCTCATTTAAATTTAATTTTCTTCAACTAGCATAGTTTCTCTTCATGATAAGAATTAATGTTCAGTCCTTAAACACATGCAGCTAGCCGTTAACTAACGATCTTCAAGGCACAGCTATAGTTGTTGAAGTAAGCAGGACGACTGCGAAAGTGTGTGGATTTATTAATTTTTAATATTTAAATTGTTAATATATTTGTATTTATAATTAATATTACTTAATTATAATATAATAAATATAAATTTAATATCATATAAATTATTAAAAGACATATCTCTAAAATCGTTAAGAGAATATAAAATGTTAAAAGAAATAATTACTAGTATAAACTTACATTAATAACCTAAATAATTAAAAAAAATGCATAAAAAAGCAAAACAAGACATAAAATATATATTTCAATTTAAAAAAATTACAATCAATTTACTATAAATATAATAATCAACTAATACATTTTATTATTTTCCAATTTATATATCTAAAGTTGAATGTAAAAATTATAAGAGTTGAATAAGTAATTAAATAATATTTTTTTAGTGCAATAATACGAAATTATTTAAATAGTATTATGTAAAGTATACATAAATTATATGTAAATAGGTTTAATATAGAAAATATTTAAGTAGATAATATTGTAATAATAATACAAAATTCTTTCTCTGAAAGTAAAGAAAGATTTAAAATAGTAATAATGATATAAAGTTCATATTTATTATTTAATAAATATGAAATAAATTATAATAATTTGTTCTTTAAAAAATTACAATAATTCATTTTTTAGAAAAAAACGAAAGATATTTAATTAATTAAAAATAAAAGACAAAAGTGAAGTACAAATTAACATATAATATTTTTCATAAATAAATTTATAAGAAAAGAATATAAAAAATTTTTCAATAATATATTTAATTAATCGCAAAGGCCTTACATTTTAAAAATTAATTTTTAAAATATAATAATTTAAATAATAAAAATTAAGATAGTAACATTAATAATAATTATTTATTTAAATTTTTGTAACATATCTAGCTAAATACTTGTATAGCTAAATACTTATATCATGTACAAATTCAATAAAAATCAATTTTATATATATATATATATATATATATATATATATATATATATATATATATATATATATATATATATATATATATATATATATATAGCTTTTTACTAAAATTATTTAATATTTTTTCATAATTTTCATAATTTGATTGTTATTCATTGACTGTAATTTTACTTACAAAAGAATACGAACATTTTCTTGTCGTTAATAATTGTCTATAAAATTACTTTATTATCGGTAATTAGTGACTTATTAAAGCTTTCATCAATAAATAATCAGTAGCTTAAGATCTCACAAACTAACTGATTAAAAATTTCACTTTACTGATGAAATATTCCATCGACAAATTGATTGACAAAAACTTTTTTTATTAATAAAAATCATCTTTATGAATGAAAATTTTCATCAATAGTTGGTCAATAATGATAATTACCAATAAAATATAAGCCATATTTTGCCTTTTTCTTGTAATGTCCTATCCAACTACTCTCGAGGATATTACATATAAATACTTAAAAAAAAAAATTATATATATTGCCTGCATCCTCACAATATTTTTTTATACACTCAGAAAATAAGTAAGTAATCTCAAATAATCTAAAACATTTTTCCTAATAGGAATAGTTTTTATCTTATAAATTATATCTAGCAATTATTATCATGTATTAATATAAGATTTTATTAAAATAATTCCATAAATCTATTGATTATTAATTTATTATTTCTTTAGTCAACCCATTCATATTACATATTCATCAATCCCATTTTTATAATAATAATAATAAATAATTTCAATTAATAATATTATAATTATTTTTAAAATTGTAAAACATTGAACTTGAGTCATAATGAAATTAATAAAAAAAAATAACAATAGAAAATGAAATTAATAATAAAGTCAAACAAACACTACTTTATCTCCACATTAGCTGGATCTCTTCTCTCATAATTAGTTTTTTATTTTATTTTTTTTATATTTCATAAGTATTCCAATCAAATGTAATATGAATCGAAACTTGGACAGGTCTACTCCCACCTATATATATAGTCCTATCTTGTCTTCGCTGGTCATCACCTTGTGGCTGTCATTTTACTTGGTGGCCGCGTCAGGAATAATTCTCAACGAGGTACGTAATGTATCGAACCCATTTCTCATCAATTCCTTAATTCTCTGTTAATCTACTAATTCGTAATTACATTATCTCATCAGTTACTGGGCTATAAATTGTCAAGGTCATTTCCCCATGGCAATTCTTGCAATTCTGGCACTATTAGTCGGTATTTGTTCGCTGTCATTCACTGTTGGAAGCGCAATATGGGGCAAATGGAAGAAGATATGTTCTGATGCTAAGAAAGTGGTACATAACTTCAAGAATTTGAGCTCGGAGTTAGAAGCTCTGCTTCATTTAGGGACGGACATGGAGAGGATGGCCACTGAACGTGGAATAACTTCTGATCATGAATACAACTACTGGAGGAACACAAGAATATTTGAGATATGTCATGAAGCTGGAAATTTGATTAGACGTTATAAACTGGAAGAGAACCTGTCTAAAAAGCAGCTAGCAGAACTCAGCAAAAAAATGGAGGACTGTGCAAAAAGAGTTAGAAACCTGCGTAAAGATGCAGAAAAATTTTTTCCTAGATTTGAAAAGAAAAGCAGAAAAAGAATCAAATCAAAAGCAAAGGAACCCAGAAAAGGAAAATAATAAGAATCTGTGTTCTCCTGAAGTACCAGCACAATCTGTGTTCAATCAATGGCTACTGAATAAGAATTAATATCAGAGAGCAGATTTAGATATGGATTGTTGAGGTTACGGTTTCACATCCCAAACTTTCATCAAAAGAATAATAGTTTATTCTTCTTCTTGTGAGTTTTTTTTTTTTTTTTCCTGTTTTTCCATTCATTGTGACTTTACTGGCTGTAATAAAATTTATATGATAATAAATTATTTTGATCATGGGACATAATGACATTTTCTGGGGTTTTTTTTTTTTTAATTCGATCAAAGTTTAACAGACTGTTTAATAATTTTAGAAGTTTAAAGGTGGAGAATTATAATATTTAAATTCCAGACCTCACACTATACAAAAATAGTTTTGTAATTAATTTTTGTAATCAACTGAAATCGATACTATTAACAAATATTTTGTAATTAAAGTGAAATTTTTATTTTTTTTTAGTGTAATAGATAATTTTAAAAAATTTAGCAATTAATTCAAAAATTAATTACTAAATTTAATTTGGTTACTAAATTGATTACTAATTGATATTAAAAAAATATTGAATAAAAAATTAGTAACTGTTTTTAAAATTAGTTGTTATTAGCAAATGATTAAGAAATTAGTTGCTAACAACAATTGATTTAAGGAATTGATTATTATATTAAAAATTATTTTAATTGGCTCTAAAATTTAGCAATTGATTATAAAAATTAGTTGCTATTAGCAACCGATTTAAATCGGTTACAAAAATCGATTGCTATTTGCTAATTGATTACTAAATTTAGAGTTTTTTTTAAAAGTCTCTAAATTTGCCATTGACTTTTTGTCCATTGCTAATTTTTTTTTCAACCGAATTAAACCAGTTGCTAAATTTCTCTCTAAAAAAATTTTTACTAAACTTTTTTTTATATTTATAATCAATTTGCAAATCAATTGTTAACAATAACTAACTTTTGCAAAATAATTGAAATTAGTTGTATTAACAATTGATTTTGTAATCAATTTTAATAAATTAGTAATCAATTCAGTCAGTTGTTAATCTATTTTCTTGTAATGTTCACACACTTTAAATTTAAAAATTAAGCGAATAATTTTACCATTATGTTAAAATCACCCTTTAAAATATCATTACCAATTAAAAACCTGTCATGTGCACTCATTAATTTTAAATGACTGACAGTTGAATATTATTTCATTAGAATTTATTAAAATTAAAGAGTTTCCACGTTACCAATCTTTTTTATTATTATTTTTTATCTGGTCCACGTTGCCAATCTTGATTTTTATTATAGTTTCACATTGCATGTAGAAATTTAACGACGACTTTCCACTGTACTAGTCTCCATTTATAATATCTTTTTAGCTAACTGCCGAAGACTTTCACTAATGCTAGATAGTCTTCCTTTTATAATAGTTTTCTTCTGGCATTCATGAAATTTTAATTATTACTTCATATGATGCATGCACTCAGAATATTTATAATTTTTTACGTTAAAAAAAAAATATTACTGTGTAATTGGATCATTTTCTTAGAAAGTATATATGTATTATGAAAATTATTAATTTAATTACCATTATATTTGTTCATAAGATTTTATGGTAAACCATAAATAATTATGTTAAAATTATTTTAACACTCTAATTTCTTATAATTATCATTAATTATTTATTACATGACTAAAATAATTTTAATTTTTTTATATAAAAAAAAGCTTAATTTAAAAGTTTAAACTTATAATGTTTTAT
The DNA here is from genome assembly GCF_030052815.1 of Hevea brasiliensis. Taxonomy (NCBI): domain Eukaryota; kingdom Viridiplantae; phylum Streptophyta; class Magnoliopsida; order Malpighiales; family Euphorbiaceae; genus Hevea; species Hevea brasiliensis. The sequence goes on from NC_079500.1 coordinate 7,475,364, forward strand.
GAATAGTTTATCTCTAATAAATTCTCACAAGTGAATGTCTAGTAAGCTTTAAGGACAAATAAACATAAATCTATTTTATTATGTGTTGAAATATTTAATTAAAAAAATATAAGTACTCAGGATATAAATTTTTTGGTAATATCCAAAAGCAACTCAACTTAAAAACTTATAGATATATATATAACAATAAATGTATTTTTTTATTAACATGCCCTTAATATATTGTATTTTAAATTTTTTAAAATATTTATTTTAAAATATTTATATCATAATACATATGTATTTCATATCTGTGTTTTTCACAATAATGTGAGTATAAGATATACTTAAAATTATAATGATTAAAATAATTTTTTATGATTTTATAAAATGTTATAGGTAACACTTAAAAAAAACAATCAGTTTTACAATTGATTTTTATAACTAAATAAAATTAGTTGCTATTAACAACCAATTTTACAACCGATTTGTGATTTTAGTTTTTTTTTTTTAGTAAAATAGCTAATTTTAAAAAAAATTAACAATGAATTCAAGAATCAATTGCTAAATTGGTTGTTGTTAGTAACCGATTTATAATTGATTGCTAAAATCGATTGCTAATAATAATTAATTTATAATTGGCTCTTAAATCAATTACTAATCGATATTAGAAAAATCTTAATTATATAATTAGCAACCGATTTTAAAATCGATTGCTATTAACAACTGATTAAGAAATCGATTGTTAAAACATGTTTTCAATGGCAATCGATTTTAAAATTAATTGTTAATAGATCGATTGGTAAATTAAAAAATTATTTTAATTGGCTCCAGAATTAACAATCTATTTGCAATCAATTGTAAAAATTAGCGATCGACTCCTTGTCGATTGTTAAATATCAATCAATTTTTGTAATCAATTGTTAATCAAATGCTTTTTTTTTCCCCAAAAAATGTTCGTCCTTTTTTTTTATTTGCAACTGATTTTCTACCAAAAATTTTCACCCAATTTTTTGTTCTTTTTTTGATTTCCAACCGATTTACGAATCGGTTACTAACAGCAATCGATTTTTTTTCTAAAAATTCTTGCCTAATTTTTTGTTTACTTTTTTATTTGCAATTGATTTGTGAATTGGTTGCTAACAGTAATCGATTTTTGAAATTGATTAAAATGGGTTGCTATTAGCAACCGATTTTTTTCACCAAAATTTTTCACCTATTTTTTTGTTTTTTTTATTTTAATTTACAACCGATTTCTACATCTGATTGAAATTGATTGCTTTTTGTAACGCTCTCACCATAGGTAGTCCATAAATTTTACTGTTCTGATGAATAATATCTGTTCGGATAGTCAGGATGTCTGGAACTATACTTAAACTATAGTGAGGAGACATTAATTAATGAAATAAATATTAAAAAAATATAGAAAAAATTTTGAGAAAAATAAATTAAAGTTTAGAGAATTTATAAATTGGTATAAAATAATAAAAATAACCTGATGAGCACCATGAAAGGCATTTTGGTCATTTTACCCCTGAGGTAAATTTTGACTTAAATGTCAAATTAAAATTTGGAAATAGAATAATTAACGTAAATTAATTTTATGAATTTGAATTTGAAAAATGGGAAGAGAAAGCAAAGAAAAGGAAAGAAAAGAAAAGAAAGGAAAATAAAAAGACTTATGGCATTTAAAGAAAAGAAAAATAAGCTTATGAAAATTAAAAACAAAATTAAGTACAATAAAAAAATATAAATATATAAGCCACATAAGATAAACCCCAACCACCTTCCTCTTCTTCCTCCAGTTCTTCTCTCTCTCCCTCTCCATTGTGCCGCCCACCTTGCCCCTCAAGTCCTCCATTGATATTCAAGCTCCAAGCTTGATTTTCCAAGCTTTCACTCACCAAAACCCATAACACTCTTCATTAAAAATACTCCCCACACCCTAAGGAAGCTATAGATACCAAAAAGAAGCAAGGAAAGTGAAGTTTAACAAGTTACAAAAAAAAGGTTAGTGCTCAAAACTCTTAATCTCTTCTTTAAGCATGAAAATCATGCTAAACTAAGTGAAGATTTACATGAAATTAAAAAGAAAAATTTGGGAAAGAAACCCTTGAATTCAGCAGCCCTAGAGGAACCATGAAAATGATGGATTTTGTTGGTTTTAGTTTAGTTAGGGAAGTTAATTAACAAGGTATTATATGTGGGAATTGATTTCATGGTTATATATATGCATTTGATGTTTGAAATTAGGGTTGTGCACTTGAAATTGAGGATTTTGTGATATTTTTGAATTTGACCTAATTGTGTTGAGATTGATGATAATAGAAGTGACATGTATGTTTATTTGGAGTTTGGAGAAGGTGGAGATTAAATTTTGAGAGTGTCAAATTTCTGCAGGTTGGGACTCAATGAGTCCAGTGTGTTTGTTGAACCCTAACTGACAATGTGTGACTCCAATTGGTATGAGCCAATTGGAGGTATTTTGGGACATCCAAACCTTCATTTTTCAAGAAGAAACTCTGCTCAAATTCTGTCAAAATCATGACCAATTCTCTGTCCAAACCCGGATGACCAAACACTGCCAACCCAAAAAATAACCAAATGAACAGTACGTGTTCATTTGGTCATAAATGTCTCTATACTGGTCCAAATGACCTAAAATTTCATCAATGGAAAGTTTAGACATAGGGATAAACTTTTCATGAGGACCACTTAACCCAGTTTTGCCTTTAACCAATTCAAATTGTTAGCAAAATTTGGGTCACTGAAACTGCCAACCCAGAAAATGATCAAATGAACAGTACGTGTTCATTTGGTCATAACTCTCTCTATACTGGTCCAAATGACCTAAAATTTCATCAATGGAAAGTTTAGACATAGGGCTACACTTTTTATGAAGACCACTTAACCCAGTTTTGCCTTTAACCAATTCAAATTGTTAGTACAAATTGGGTCACTAAAACTGCCAACCCAAAAAATGACCAAATGAACAGTACGTGTTTATTTGGTCATAACTCTCTCTATACTGGTCCAAATGACCTAAAACTTCATCACTGGAAAGCTTAGACATAGGGCTACACTTTTCATGAAGACTACTTGACCCAGTTTTGCTTTTAACCAAATCAAATTGTTAGTAGAAATTGAGTCACTAAAACTGCCAACCCAGAAATTGTCCAAAATATTGTTCCTTTGGTATGCTTGACTAGTTTTGGCAAAAATGCCATAACTTAGTCTCCAAAGCTGCAAATTGAGTGAAACTAGTGCCAAAAGTTTTATAATACATAGCACAATAATTTTTATGTTTGACTAAGCTCTAGAAACCATTGCATCCTAGGGAAAATATTAGCCAAAGTTAGGAATTGAAATCTGAAAAATGTTAAGTTGAACCCAGAATGCTATTTGATACCCGTGTGTTCATTTGGCCATAACTCCCACTAAAAAATTCCATTTGAGATGTGCCAATATGATTTGGAAACATGATACTTAGGGCTACAACATTGATTTAGATACCGTTGCCAAATTCTAAGTATAAAGACCCTAAAAAGAGGGTCAAACATACTGCCCTGAAGTTGGTTATTGCCCTTATAGGACTGAGAGTCCAAGTTAATACATTGACTATAACTCACTATTCCAAGCTTGAAAAATTATGAAATTGTACCTGGGAGTCCCTAAGACATAGAGGAACATATCTTATGAAGGAACCTAAGTCTAAAAATGACCATAAAATGATCAAATGACTGGTCAAAGTTTATTGACCAGGAATTAAAAATTCTGGACAGCTTAGAGGCAAACGGACCAGTTATGGTATTTTGACCATAACTTGAGCTCTATAACCCCAAATTCAATGATTCAAAAACTGAAATTCAAGTTTAAACATAGAGGAGCAATTGTTATGAAGGAAGTGTGACTAAATAGACATCCTATCCTAGTCAAATTCCTAAATAAAGATAACACATCAACATGAACCTAAAGAAAGGTTCATGGGAAAAATGCTATATATGATAATTAAAATACTCATAAGGATAATTAAATATTAAAAATGATATGAATATGTAAATTGGGACTAATGTCCTATTAATATGAAATTAATGGTACCAATGAATAGTACCAGAGAATAGTAATATTGAATAGTGCTAAAATAATTAAAAATGTTTAATTGCCTATAGTATACCTAGACTTATTTATTTAGTTTGGATAAATTGGTATACCAATTAGGGACCACATATAGCAGTACTGCTTACAGAGCAAATCATGAACTGACAATATATGTCTGGTATGATTGTTCTTCAGGCTATTTGCTTACTTACTGGCCATTGTGCCTACTTTATTTCTGGCTTTACAAGCCTAACAGCAGGTCTCGTGCCTGACAACTGGCCTCGTGCCTGACAGATGTATACAAAATAGACATATGGCTGTCTAACTCGTATACTCCCATGTATCCAGCTTTTATAATTTGTTATAGGTTTCTTGGGCATTGATAATGATTAATTAATACTGAATATACAATAAGTAAACAGGAAAGATTCCAATAATTTTAATTGTTTCCAAAGTGTAATAAAAAAATGTAAAAGACCGAGAATTTATGATTTGTAAATATTAATTCAATTGTTTAATTATTGTTATTATAAATTATGCACCACTAAGCGTTATACTTAGCGCGTTGATTTTCCATCGCGTAGGTACTAAAGATCAGCAGCCGCCACAGTAGTATTCAGATAGAGTTCCGACTAGATCTGCCACCGATCAGAGTCACCTCACCAGTCTTTTGTATTTTGATAGGGCCCATGTATAGACTAGTATTTTGGTTCATTATGTCTAGTCATGATGTAATTACTAGTTTATAATGTATTTTATTTTGGACTTGAAATGAAAACTTATAATTTATTATCTATGAATTTTCATATGAATGCAATAGATCACACTTCATTTTGAGATCTCATAAATAGTTGTGAATGATATGATAAAAGAAAATATGATATGGAAATATGTGAGATGACTATGAATATGTTAACACGTGATAGTGGAACCCACCAGATGCTAATAAAACAGAGGAGGATCTATCCGGGTCTCTACAGAAATAAGATATATATAAAAAAAAAAAAGAAAAAAATTTCTACCCATAAATTACCTGATTTAAATGACATTAAAATTTACAATAGACACGACAAGACAAGATAGGGTGCTCCGGCACCGAATGTGTCACTTCTTGCTCGGCTATACAATAGAAGGGTAAGGGGCGTCACACTATTGGCAATCGATTTTGCAACTAATTGAGAATCAGTTGCAAATTTTTTTCCTCAAAAATTTCAATTCAATTTTTAAAAGAAATTAGCAGCCGACGATCAGTTGCTAAAATTAATTGCTAATTCGCTTATATAAACTACAACTCATTTTCTTTCCCCACTGCTCATTTTTTTCTCTTTTCTCTCTTCTCTCATTTTCTTTATCATCTTTTTCATTCTTATCTATTTTATTCATTGTTTTTTCTTTTTTAATATATTTTCTTCATCTTCCTTTTTTTCTCACATATGTTCTTCTTAATTTTTTTTTATCATATTTTTCTTTCTTATTTATTTTCTTTTTTATCATCTTTTTCTTTATTCTCTATTTTCTTTCTCATCTTTTTCTTTCTCATCTTTTTTCTTTTTCATCTTTTTTATTTAATTTATTTTTTTGACATAAAATAAAAATTTTTATACAAATATATTTTTTGTTAGTACATTATTTGTAGTATTAATTTTTAGTAGTTGTTTTGTTATAATATATTTTTTGTTAGTACATTATTTGTAGTATTAATTTTTAGTAGTTGTTTTGTTATAATATATATATATATATATATATATATATATATATATATATATATATATATATATATATATATATATATATATATAATATATTTATATTAATTTTTAGTACTAATTTTTATTAATAATTTTGAAAATTTTATTTATTTGAATTTTTATTTTTTATTTGGAAATTTAATTTTTTACAATTTTTTTTTAAATTAGCAATTAACTTTTCGATTGCTAAATTAGTTATAAATAATAACTAATTTACAAAATTATTGTAAAATTAAAAAATTAAAGATACTAAATTTTTTGAAACTGATTATGTTTCGATTGCTAATAGCAATCGATTTTAGTTGTTAAATTGGTAGCTACTAACAACTGATAATTTTTTATTAAAATTTTGATTTTTAAGTTCAATTAATTTAATAGCCGATTTGATTATCATTTGTTATTTGTAACTAAGCTCATTACAATCGACTAAATTAATTATTAAATCGATTAGTAACTAATTTTGATGAATTAACACTATAATAAATTATACACTATAATAATTCAGCACTATCTAGCTCCAACCAGTGCAAGATATATATGGCTTCGTGAATCAAGAATCTCACTCACACTTGCAGCCCTTTTATGGCTTCTTAGCCATTTTTCCACGTAAAATTTTCATCTGAGCCATAATATACTCTATTAAAAAAACACTATCATGGATCACAGCCACTCGGCTTTATCATGTAGCTGCATGGGAAAAGAGTTCAACGCCCACGTCCAAGTCAACTGCCACCAATTTCATATGGATTGGGGTTGGGCACCATGAGTGAAGATGGACACGTTTTCCTTCCATAACTAAATTCAATTAGATTTTTTTTACTTAAATCCAATTTATCTATTTTATACATATATTTTAATTTCATTAAATTTAAAAGTATTATTAAATTTAAAAAAATATTAATCAAATTAAAATTTAATATATTTTAAATAATTGAGTTACTTTACTCATCAAAATAATTAATCAATTTAATATTATAATTTAACTATTTATATATTATTTTTTTACTTTATATTCTTTCAATATTAGATTTCCAACAAGTCCATCCATTCAAATTTTTATTAATTGTATAAGAAATTAATAAAATGCTTTTAAAGGTAAGTTATTTTTTTTTTTATTAAAATTAACACATATATCCTTAACTTTTTTAAAAATTAATAGTTTAGTACATATATTTTGAATCTATTAAATTGAAAAGAAAATATACTATTTTCAAATATAGATAGAATGATTTTTAATTTGATGGAATAAAAATAAAAATTAAATTATTAATTTTTTAAGATATATGTGTTAATTTTAACATAACTCAAGGATGAGAAAAGTAATTATCCTATTTTTAAGTATTAAGACAATAATATTAAAGAACTAAATTTTCTATTTCTTAATTAAGAACTATTAAGACCACCTTTTTGCGCATAAGACTAACTTAATTATACGTGTAAGTATTGTATTTTTTTTTTTGTATAGTTTCATAATTTTTTATTATCATCAGATTTTTCAAACTAATCACTGGATTTACAGTTTTTTTTTTTTTAATAAATTCAAATCAATCATATATAAACTTGTAATATATACAACATCCATGACAAATACTAACTTGCAGCAATATCTAAAAAGAGAAAAAAGATAACATTTTTATATTGACTACAAAATATATATAATAACTTTTATCAATTGAGAATTGTTTTTGCCTGTATACACTAATTTAGTTTATAATTAAAACTTAATAAATTATAATGAATTCTATCCAAAAATATAATAAATTTTACCAAAATTTATGGTATGTTGATTTCTTATTAATTGAATGTATAAATTAAGTTATCCCTTCATCTCACGTTTGGACTTTCCTTTTGTTTAAAATTATGTGTCGCGTTTAGAAGATTAAAGAGTATTAACTGTTTTTTATTTTTAATATTACTTTTTATTTCTACAAAATATAATAAATATTATAACAAATAATTAGATGAGATAAAAAATAATTTAGTCAATTATTATATGTTTTCATAAAAATAAATTTATTCAATTATCAGGCAAAATCTAAATGTGATAGATAAAAATAGATGGAAAAAGTATATATCTAAGTGTAGGTGAGGATATTACTAACAAATATTAACGAATTAAACAAATATTAACTAATTAAAAATGAATGCCTATCACATAATCTTTCTATCCAATTTCTGATTTGTAATATATGAATTGGAAACAAACCAATCCTAAGTAAGTGAATCGTTTAATCTTAACGAGCCTCGAAGAGATTTCTTCTACGAGAGGTTAGGTTGTCAATTATGAGCTATACTTAAGCAAATTATCACCAGCTTGGAAAGACCTTTGATGCTAACTGTTATGCAGTGACTTGATTGTTAATTATTAAGAATGGTTAGCTATGAAAAATTTGCAATTCTTCATCTTATCAATAAAAAAAAATTAAATAATAAATCAACTTGGGCTCTATAAACTTAAGAAATGCAATGAGTTGCTGCCAAGTAATCTTTCACTTGTCGAAGATTTCAACTTTAGCTTTCAAATTAGAAAAGAGCGGCTGGAACAAAATTGGCATAAAAATTGTCGATTTTGGCATTCGAGCCGACTTCTCATGCCCATATAAAGGAGATTAACTCCCATTTTTGATAGAGCAACCCAAATTTTGTGAGAGAGAAAAAATTAGAGTGAATGTTTTCTTAAACCTTTTATGAGGTTTTGGATGTAATTAGATTTGAGAGTTTGAGTATTTTATTAGAGATAAAAATATTTGGTATTTGTAATTATTTTTTTATAATAAAATATTTATTTGTAGAGTAAATTTACGTTGAAATATTTATAATTTTATATTTTTTAATTATGAATTATTATTTTCTTTTACACTAACATAAATATAATTCTTATAATAATTAGCTCAACAAATTAGAATCCGAGCTTTGTTTATCTGTTTTGACCAACTGGTATGCGTGTTTTCTTGGCTTTTTTAAATTGGAGAAATTTGCAACTTAATTAATTTTAGTTCCTGTTAATACTAATTAGTCCAAGTCCACCCTAGTTGTTGATGTTCTTCCTCTAGTGCTTCTTGTTAATTTCTCTGTCTTTTCCTTTCTTTCAACCCGAACTTGAATTTATTATTGTCTATATATGTTAGATACGCCTGTAGTTTATTTGCTATATATAGTCTTATCTGGTGTAAACTCTAGGTTACTAGCTAGCTGTGGGATCAATCTAGGGTTTGTGTTTAAGGTGAAGGCACAAAACCCAGCCAAGCTTACTACTCTCTAATTTTAATTTGTCCATTTCCAAGTAATTTTAGTTGAATCATGAAAAATTTTAATAACTAACATATGTCTGCTCTCAGCTCACAACTGCCACTTGATAAGATTTCTCAGCTAGTGCTACGGTCTAGCTAGTGCTACGGTCTAGCTAGTTGTAAGTATAATTTGCACATAGAAAACAATTGTTGATATATCAAGCTCCTTTTTATAAAGAAATGTTGAATAAAGTATATGACGATGTTGTGAAATGCTCTTACTCAAAGAATGCTAAAACTATGGCAAGTTCTCTAATTGTTGAATTTAAAATTATCTCTATCAAAATAAATAAATAAATAAATAAAATCAATTTGATTTGACTCTTCTTTCTAAGAAATTATTAGGTGTACTCGGTACACATACACCATCTCTCACAATCATATAGGACTCACTAGGGAAGGCCCACTTTTCTGTGAGAGAATAAATACTTTTTTTTTAGTACTCTCAATGTATCTAATAATTAGCCCTTCTTTATCATATATATTTTTTAGATTTGTATTTAATATAGGACTCCAACGGATATACGATTCTAGTTAATTTTTCTTTTTTATAATTTCATCATAAAATTTAAAGATTTCACTATATTGATGAATGAAAAATGAGTCATTTTAGAATGGATAGTGTCATTGAATTATTACTGCAGGTGCTTAAAATTTAGCTAGCCATGAATTTTAAATATTAAAAATCAGTTAACTTATAAAATTTTTATTTATATTAATAATTTATAATTTAATTATTTTTGAAAAATTTTTACCGATTCATTTGGTTATCCGCTGAGCCAGTCCCTTAGGTTCTAAAATTGATTTGATATGAACAAATTTAATATATATATATATATATATATATATATATATATATATATATATATATATAGCACTTGTACTTTTAAAATTAATTTGATATAAATAAAATTTGTTAATGAAACTAATTGTTGATAAGCTGTAAATTTTATAAAAATTTAAAATTATTATTTTATTTAATTAATATCTCAACTCCCCCTATGTCTCTCACTTGAAGTATAATTAATTCATTATATTATTTTATCAAATGATAGTAATAAAATATGACAATGAAGTGTGTAAATTGTTTATTCTTCTTCTTCTTCTTATTATTATTAATATTTTACATGTTTTTTATTTTTGACGATTCCACAAACTTGTTTTGGGATTTTTTTTTTAATTTTTTATTCAGTCAAGAAAATCATAATCATTTAAGGACTAGTTATAAAGTTAGTTGTAAACTTGCCAATTAATGTTCACATAGCATCATCACAATATGGAAATGAAGGTGCCACTTTCGAATCATCCAATTTAACACTTCAATGGGACATTTGTAAGCAATACTTTCAATTGTTTATTTAATCTGTCGCAATAGAATGCTAAAGAATTTAAAATTTAATTAGAGTTAAATTGAAATTTAATTGATATATTATTAAATGTAAATTAATTATAATTATAAAATTAATAATTTTATAAAATAATAATATATTATTATAAATAATTGTTTAACTATTTTATGAATAATTACTAAAAACAAATTTAACTAAATGATATTTTTTTAAAAAGATAGTCTAAAATTTTTTTAGTCTAAAATTTTTTTATTGAAATTTTAGATTTTGATATGAGAATGCACTTCTTTCTAAGAACCAACTGAAGTTAGCTGTTAGATTTCATGAATTTTGGTGAGTTGATTGATCTGGAATGTAAAGGTTACATGGTTTAACAAACAATTTGGAGCCTCAACTATCATGGAAAGATTAGACAGGGCTCTTGTGTCAGTCCTATGATGAGAAGCTTTTCCTAAGGCCTACATTATTCATGAGGCTCTTATTGGGTCTGATTATAGACCGTTAATTTTGTGTTTGGAGGGACCTAGACCAAAAAAGACTCAGTTCTTATTCAGGTTTGAAGATAAATGGATGAAGCATTTAGAATGCCCGGAAGTGATAGCTTCAGCTTGGTCTCATGTGTTTCAGGGGTTTTCCTATGTTCTCTGTTGTTCAAAAACTAAAGCAGTGCAGAAGAGAGCTTAGCCAATGGAGTAAAGTTCATTTTTCTGGGAATGCAGCAGAGCTAGCTATGTTGAAAGACAAGCAAAAGAAGATTCACTCTAATCCTAGCCTAGAAGGTAATAGAGAAGTTGAACAGCAAACCTTGTCCCGACTTTATGAGTTATGGAAAAGAGAGGAAACCCACTGGATGCGAGAAAACCCACTGGAAGCAAAGATCTCGCATCCAGTGGCTAATGGAAGGAGACAAAATACACGGTTCTTTCACTTATCTACTTTTCAGAGAAGAAATAGAAATTTTATAGTGAAGTTGCGAAAGCAAGATGGTCATTGGCTTGAAACTGACCAAGAATTTTTTTATTACAGAAGATCTACAGCAGCAGCTCCACTAGAGGGGAAGAGGAAGTCTCCAACCTGGTTCCTAGAATTGTCACGACGAAAATGAATGAACGCTTCCTTGCCCCAGTTAATGATACTGAAGTTAAAAAAGCAGTGTTTCAACTGGATGGTCTAAAAGTTCCAAGTCCAGATGGATTCTCTGGAGTTTTTTATCAAAAAAATTGGGATGCAGTGGGAGGAGATGTATGCACAGCTGTGAAAAGTTTTTTTTCTGTTTTGGTTATCTTTTAAAAAAAACTGAACAGAACTAATGTTATTCTCATCTCAAAGTGTAAAAGTCATGTGAATATCAATCAAAACAAGCCTATCAGCTTGTGCAATTTCCTGTACAAAGTTGTGTCTAAGATTTTTGTGAATAGAATATTTTAAAATTAGTAAAAATCAAAAAAGTATTTTATTATTAGAAAAATATTATTTATTAGGTGAGGATTTATTTGACCTTAATTAAAAATATTTGTCCTTATTTGACCCAAAACTTAATTTTAAGCTATGGCCCTCAAGTAAAAGTATATAGACTTATTTGGTCTTTTTTTTTTAACATATGATCAGTCATGCATGCTCATAAATAACAATCTAGATGTTACCTAATTTACAAAATCAATTTACTCCATGGAATTCAATGAAGGGTAGAGAGTGAAGATAGACCTTGCTCACACTTCAGATTAGTACCAGTTTTAGAGCACAATGCACCTTCTCTTCATTTTTTTTTTTTTCTTTTTTTGGGAAGCCACACGCATCCTTTACTACCATGAATGAATTAATCACGTTTTGGCCGTCTCTTGGAACAAAAAAAATTCGCTGCTCTCGGCCAATTAATGAATGAAGCCGACCGTCTCACTTTCTATCTCTCAGCACTCTCTCTAATTCCAACCAATGCAAGTTATGGCTTCCTTAAAACAAGAATCTCACGTCAAACTTGCTGACTTCTTAGCCATCTTTCTACGTAAAAGTTGCATCCAATAAGAATTATGGCTCCAAGCCATAATATATGCTCTTAGAAAAACTAACTTGGATTATAGCCACTATGGCTTTGTTAAACAGTTCATGTAACTGCATGGGAAGAGAGTTCTTCTTCCACGTCTAAGCCAACTGCCACCAATTTCATATGGGTTCGGGTTGGCCATCATGACCCATTTTCCTTCAATGACTAAATTCAAATATCTTATCAATTTAAATGAACTTCAATGAAACTTTACGAGATAGTCCAAGTCATTCTAAAAAGTCTTTGTATTGACAAGTTGGGCATAACCCCAGGTAGGGTGCAATTATTAAATTTCTGAGTCAAACCCGAAAGATGGACCACTGTGGAATTTCTTTTCTTGTTGTATTCGCATGAAATTTACATACTAATTTTATGGACGTCTATCAAATAATTAATTAATTGAAAATGAAGGAGGGATATGGTTGTTGTTATGCCTATTACATAATCTTTCTATCCAATTTCTGATTTGTAATGTGTGAATTGGAAACAAGCCAATCCTGAGTATGGAAATGGTTTAATCTTAATGAACCTCGGAGAAATTTCTCCTTTGAGAGGTTAGGTTGTCAATTCTGAGTAATACTTAGACCAATTATCACCAACTTGGAAAGCTCTTTGGTGCTAACATAACTTTGTTCATATATTAATTAGTTCAACAAATTAGAATCCTAGCTTTGTTTATTTGTTTTGACCAGCTACTACGTGTTTTCTTGGATCTTTTAAATTGGAGAAATTTGCAACCACAAGTCCAAGTCCACCCAAGTTGTTCTTCTTCTTCTTCTGTACTTGTTAATTTCTTTGTCTTTTCCTCTCTTTCAACAAGAACTTGAATTTATTATATGGTATGTTAGTTATGCCTGAATTTTAGTTGCTATAAATAGTCTTGTCAGGTGTAAACTGGAGGTTACTCGCTAGCTGTGGGATCAATCTAGGGGTATTTGTGTTTAAGGTAAGGGCATTAAAACCCAATCAAGCTTACTACTTCTAATTTGTCCATTTCTAATTAATTTTACTTGAATCATGACATATTTTTGAAGCTAACATATGTCTGCTCTCAGCTTACTGCTGCCACTAGATAAGATTTCTCATCTCACTGCTGCCACTTGATAACATATTATCAATTAACTATCTATTAGCTTTGAATTCTATGGTTTATGCTCTAAAAATTGTGACCTCTGTCTGTCTGTGAGAATGTTCTTATGCTTGTCAATGATCATTCAGTGATTTATTACCGCAGGTGCTTAAAATTTAGCTAGCCATGACTGCCATCATAACTGCAATTATATCAGCAGCCGTTGGTGTTATATCCCTATGTTATTCTATGTCCAAAGATACATATGCTTATCTCCAGAAGAAAGTTCGTTACTCAAATAATCTAGACAAGAACTGTGAAGCACTATACTGCGGAATAGATTTTCTCCTGCGTTTAAGGACTGACATCGAACGCATGATCCAAAGACGAGGAATAAGTTCGCCGCCGATTTGCAAGAACTGGAATGAGAGGGTGTGGAAGATTGACGGCGAAGCAAGAACTCTATTCAGAAAATATAAGCATACCAAGCAATCAACTTGGTTTATGGCAAGAGCAAAACTTAGCAGAAAAATGATCAAGCTGTTGGAGAAAGCTAATGAGCTTAAAAATGATGGCAAAGAGTTAGCCAATTTACTTTCTCATCATAATCGCAATAATAAACAAGAGATCAGAAGATAAATGCTGCACATAAGGTGGTGGAGGAATCATGCTTATCAAAAAAAAAGGGTGGTGGAGGAATCATGTGGCTGGTGTTCAATTAGCTTGCTAATCAGCAATAGTTTGTGGTCGTAAATTAGTTGTTCTTGTATGCATGGCTTTTATTGTTATTATTTTGGGTTAATTTAGTTTCTTATAATATTTTACAAGAAAAATTTGTGTTGAACCTCAGTTTGTTATGTTAGTATCGGGGAGATCAGACATATACAGAAATTTGCCATTTTGAGAATTTTTATCTAAACTAAATCTATCTTGATTCAAAATAAAAATGTTGAGGACTATGTATTTAATAAATATGTCTCACTATATATCTTATATCTTGGAACCTAATTTAGATAAGAAAATCCTGCTCTTTAATTAATCTAATTAGAATAAGAAGTTTATTATATATTTAATACTATTTATTAGGGAACATCTTTAATTTAATCTTAATTATATTGAACTATAATTAATTTATATTGATTTTTTTTAATTTATATTGATTTTTTTAATTTATATTTAATACTATTTATTAGGGAACATCTTTAATTTATATTGATTTTTTTTTTCAATTCTATCATCTATTTGGTTTTTTTTTTTTTTTTTCATTTTCTATCATTATACTATCACCTAATCAGTTTTAAGTCAAGTCGCTATGCCATTTTATTTAATTTATTTTCTTTATTTCATACATAAGTGGTTGAGCTCCTTACACACACTCTTGTTTTGATACCTTATTAAATTTAGAGAGTATTGTGTACATATATAACACTTTAATTCAATTTTACTATGAATTTATATAAGTGATTGGATTATTTATACATTAACATATTAACCAATTCAATATTACAATTCAATTATTTATACTGTGTCCTTTCGTATATTTTCAATGTAGAATTTATCGATACAAAATTCTAACAAAATATAAATTAATCTTTCCTAATATGTGTCAGTTTCAAGTCTCACTCCCACAATCTTTTTATATAAAAGAAAAAAGCATAAAAATAAAATTAATTTTTATATGTGTTTTTTGAACTATAAAACATCTCTCATTCCCACCAATAAGCTTGAATTTAGTATATTTAAATCATATCCAAAACTGTGAAATTTCATGTTCAAGTCTCCATCAAAGCCAAATGAATAAAAGAAAATAAAAACTTTCATTTTTACACTCCTTTTAGATTAAGTCATTTGTAAGATAAGAATTCTATTCTAATAATAGAATTCAATTCATTTCTATTGGTAATAAGATTTTTTTTTAATAAATAATAATAAATTTAAATTTTTTTTTCTTTATTATCTTATTATCTTTTAAGCTAAATATTAATGTTTATGTTTATAAATAACAACTATTTTTATCAAATCTATTTTTGCAGAAATTCTAAATTATTATTATTATTATTATTATTATTATTATTATTATTATTATTATTATTATTATTATTATTATTATTATTGTGAAAATATGAATTTTTCAACATCCAAGTAAAGCAACAATAAACTAAGATGGATCTCTTTTTTTTTTTCAAAATTAACAAAAATAACATAATAAATTTCTTAATGTCAATTGTAAAATCATCAAATAATAATTCTCAATATACACACATTATATAAAAAAAAAAAATCTAAATATTTATAGTTCAACAATTAGATTTAGCTGAAAAAAAAGGCTAACCTTAAAATATCTAAATCAAGACTCAAAACAATTATATAGTGTAAAAAATAAAAAAGTGATATTTTTTAAAATAAATATTTCCCTTTATTTAAGATTTTTTAAAATAAAAATTTCTCTTCTAAACTGTATTTATATTACTTTTAATTAGTTTTTAAAATTTTAGGGATTATGAAATTAATTTTCCTCTTTATCAGCTTATTGAACTATAAATTTATCCTAATTTAAAATAAAAATTAAAAAAAAATCAACTAATCATTTTAATCTAATTTCAATAAAAAAAAATAGTAATCACCAATATTTGGATATCAGCTCTAGTGCAAGTGGGCCTTTGAAATTGCGGGTCCGTGTGAGGGCATTAACACACGCTAAATTTGATTGAACTTAGCCCACGTTGCTTAATAATAAAAAAAAAATAAAAAAAGGAGAGATTTCAGTGATTACTAAATAATTTGGCTAATCTCTCTCTCTCTCTCTCTCTCTCTCTCTCTCTCTCTCTCTCTCTCTCTCTCTCTCTCTCTCTCTCTATATATATATATAGGTATTTTCAAGAGTGTCACTTATTATTCTCTTTTATAGTATTTTCATATAATTAACACGTGATATTTTCTTCTATAATATTAATACGTGATATTTTCTCTTATGAAATTGCCTTCTGAAATTCTCTATTATATAAAAATTATAAATTATTTAATAGTTATTCTATTAATACTATCATAAGCAATGACTATTACAAGGTAACTTACATTAGTTATGTATATTTATATTTATATTATATATAGATATATTTTAACTATTTATATTATGAAATTTTTATTAAAAAAATTACAAGATAAAAGTGATAAAAATAAAATTTAAAATAATTAATAAAAAATTTAAAACAGTATATTATTTTTATATATTAAAATTAAATATATATATATATATATATATATATATATATATATATATATATATATATATATTAAAATTATTAATAGTTATGTGTATTAGTATGGATAATCCTCTAATTATATGATATGCCACTTTTTGAGATAAAATTTCACCTTTTCATATTTATAGGGAGTGAGACTCGTGATTTTATATAGAGAGAGCATATGCCCTAAGAATACAGAATAATTTTTTAATTAATTTTGACATTAATGACCTTAATTTTGACAAAAACAATCCATTCCAAATCAAATAATGTTTTTTTTAATCTTATTTTTTATTTTTCAAAGCAAATGGGAAACTAAAATTTCTAGGAGTTGGAAAAATATTGTTTGCCAAGCCTTTTGGTGATAATCCAATGATCTGAGTTTAATATAATCTTCATTGAGTCAATTAAGAAATACACTAGTTTTCTCACAAGCAATATCATATATTATAATGTCATGTTAGTGTTAATTGGAATTTACTATGCTTTAATTTTAACTGTGCTGGAGTTTCACAATATGAATACACTATTTAAGGTATAATTGATTTTATTTTTTTATTTACCGAGCTTAATCGGGTACATAAACGCAGTTAGGCTTGGGAGGAGCTGAGGGGTGTCATGCACTTATTAATTAGAAAAAAAAAAAAAATTAAATGAGTCTATATACTTTAAATAAGTTCAAAATTAAATTTTGAGCCAAATGAAGATTGAATTTTTAATTAAGGCTTAATAGACTTGAAAAAAAATATATATATATATTATTTTATATTTTAAATTTTAAAAATAATTATTGTCCATTCATCATTCTTCAATTTCTTTTTTTTTTTTTTTAATTAAAAATAATAAATAATTTTTAATATATAAAATTAGAAAAATAATATTTTATCATATGCTATTGGCTTATTATTTTGTCAATAAAATAAAAAAAAAATCAATATTTTATAATTTTTTTTTACAATTAGGAGCGAAAGTGACTTTCGTTTGTGTGAAAGCCACATACTTAAAGCAGTTTCCATCTATAATGTCATTCATATGAATTTTTACTTCTATAATTGTGAAACCCATTATTGAAAGGGACTCCATTTGAGTCCTTTTCTTATTATTTAACATAATTTTATAAAAATTGATGTACTAAATAGTTAATTGATATGACATGTTTATGCTTAAATATATGGTAGATGAAAAGAGCATTTTGGTTTTCATCCTCTCTCTTTGGATTTTAGTTAATTACCTACACTCAAAATGTGGACTTTCACATTAGAAAGGGCAAGAAGAAATGGGATTAGTTTGCTTCTTCATTTAAATTAGTAGGCATTTTGGTTCAATACATCTCACATAAGTTCCCGTAGTCATTCAATTTCTTGTGAAGCTTGCAGGGATTCACAGATACAGATATAGGTAAATGTATTGAATCAAATTCATCTTCCTTTTAAATATTTCTGATATGTAATGATTTCCCAGAAATCATTTTTGCAGGTTCTCACTTCTCATCAAGTTTTCCTGATGATTACTCTTGGTGCTGGTGAAATTATAGCTATAGCAATTGCTGGTGCAACATTTTTGTATCAGGTTGGTAAAGATGCCTTGAGATGTGTCAAAAAAGAAGCTTCTTATTCAAGGAATCTGAAGGAGAATTTTGAAGCCTTACGAGGGGAACTTAACTTCCTTCTTGGTTTTAAAAGTGATATTGAGCGTAGGATCCGTAAACGGCGAGGAAAGTACAGGCAAATCTACAACAGATGGAATAGCCAAGTGCAAGAGATTGAAGACAAAGCAAAATCCTGTCTAGAAAAATATGAACACGTCAGAAAATGCCGTGTTTTTCACAGATCCATGCTCAGCAAAAAAATGGTTAGGTTGTGTACGAAAGTTATTGAGCTTAAAAGGGAGGGTAAAGATTTAGCAAGATTGCTTTCTATCTAGTTGCAGCTCTTCTGCTAAAGATTTTCCATTATTTCATTACTATACTATCAGGAAAGAATGTAGCTAGCAGCAACTTTGCGGTGGTTTTTTAATTCTATTCGTGAGTTCAATAACTATATTATGTATGTTTATAAGTTCTGCATATATGGAATGCTAATTCTCAACTGCAACAATGCCTCTATTCCAACAAGACTATAGCCATTCAATAACATACATCAACAGGAACAAATATGTCATCCCAAGAATCCTTTGTGCTTTCCCACTTCAATGACTTCCACCAGCTAGACTCGCCCATGATCTTCCTTAGATTTCCATTTAAAGCTTTATCAAGAATAGGTAGCTTTTTGAGATTGGGGCAATAACAAACACCAAACACTCGGAGAATCCAACCAGTCTAGGCAAGTAATGGAGAGATACCTTCTTTAACCTTGGGAAGATTTGTACATCCTCGCATTTATAGCAGGCCACTAAGTTTATGATTTCAGGGCAATCATCAACTGTGAGCTCTTCTAGACATATGAGAGTTCTAAGCAATTCCGAAGTGAAAATGGTGGTTAACTGTGGACATGCGCGCAGAGTCAAGAATTTCAGAACAAATAAGCCACTATCATGCAATGGTCCCTCCCATATGCTTCTTAAATTCTTCATATAGTATATGTGCAGATATTCCAGTGCTAAATCACCAAGTCTGGCTTCTATTTGATCTCCATCTATAATTGCTTGAAGCTCATTGCATTCCCCCACCACACAACATTTTAGTTGCTTCAGATTTCCATATCCAAATTCAGATAATTTTCTAATAGTCACATGGCGATCTAAGAAAATTGCAGTTGCATGTCTAAGTGCCTGCTTGATATCTCCAGGGATTGCTGTACCATTTACATACTTCAAGCACCTAGCATATCGTTCCAACTCGAACTCAATATCGCTAGGGAGTCGAGATATGATGCGCTTGACCCTACAACCAACAGTAAATCTGAAATGTGACAATGGTGGATCTGCCATAACAGCATCATACCACTTGAAATATCTCAGAAGTTCTACCCTAGGAAAGTAGAATTTAAGTGTGTTTAGCACTGGTAAGTGACAAACTTCAGAAACAACATCCTCCACACATGCATTCCACCATTCATCATCAGGACTCGCGTCGATGCTTAATTCTTCTAACTGTGATAAAGCAGATATCATACCACAAGGAATCAAAGGATTTGACTGTTTTGATCTTCTATGATTCATAGGCTCACAGAATGACACTTCCAAGCATGTCAGATTTGTTAATCGTTCAATTTCCTTAGGCAGATCCATGATCTCTGTCCCTTGAAGATCAAGTACCTCAAGATGCTTCAGCTCTCCAACACTAGGAGACAATGCCATAAGCAGTTCACAATTATTTAAATAGAGCCTTCTAAGGCTCACCAACTTGAATACAGATTCTGGCAAAGACTTGATGCGAGTTCTGGACAGGTTCAGGATTTTTAGAGCAGGCATATGATGGAAAAATGATGGAGGTATCTCTCTTAATTTGCAATTTCTTTGGAGGAACAATGCTTCTAGTATGAGGCATCTTGGATTCTCTGGCAACACCGATAGTTCATTATCCATCAAGTAAATAACTTTCGAGCTCTCCCATTCCTCAACCTTTGGTGTCTCAGTCAATCTCATACCTCCTTGCATCAGAAACAATCTCCCCTCCTCTGGTAAGATGATATGATCTACTAATATATGTCGATACGTCTCCTCCAGCTCAACAAATTGACTGCCAGAAGTTCTCCTCAGTAGATTGGCACTTGTCAGCGTGTCCAGAATTTGATTGCCTTTATGATGGTTATCTATTAGACCATCTGCAATCCAGCTATCTATCAACAATGCTACTTTAAACACTTGATTCTGAAAAAGCTGCACACAATTTCTTAAGCATTTTCTAGTTATGTCATCAGGTAGACATTCATAGCTGAATTTTAATGCATTAATCATGATAATTTCTAATTTGTCTTGATGAGATATCACCCATACAGGTTCCTTGCTTAATGTTTCAAGCACATTGTTCCAGATACGAATATCACAAGCATCTTTTAATGCCCTTGCAACTAGGATGATGGCATGTGAACAGTGGCAACACATCTCAACTATTCTTCTTGCTAGTGGTTGAACGCTGGGAGAAGAATCCACAATTTCACCAACATTCTGGCAAAACAATTCCCAGGACAATAAATCTTCTAGTCTTACCTTCCAGTCCACTGCCATCTGATCGCATATCTGCTCTAATCTAGTTGTCAAAATTATCTTGCAACCATTTTCAGGGGTTGGCTTAGGGATTCCCATCATTTCTAGATTTATGAACTCACAAACATCATCCAAAATTAATAAGAACTTCTTGCAATTTAGCAAATTGAACAGTCCCTGTGAGTTTATATGCTCATTATGATCAATCTTTCTAGAAGCTAATTGTCTCAAGATCTCCTGCTGCACCTGGATCATGCGCCAAACCATGGAAACCTTAACCCAAATAACACTTTCAAAAAATCTCCTTACCATAGGCTGATCCCTCAGGGTTTCTAACAAAGTTGATTTTCCAATCCCTGCTCTTCCATAAATCCCAATCTTACCTATATCTGAATTTCCCATGCTTCCCATGATTATGTTCAGGCTACGATCAAATTTCATATCTTTTTCTATAATAGCTTCAAGTAATGTCTCAGATGGAGCAATGCATATTGGTTTCTGTTTATTCTCTAGTTCTGCTCTTGGGTGTGTTGCTTTGGTCCAACATTGATCCCTAACTTCAGTTATTCCCTCAAAAATGGTTCTTGTGTCAAATTTCTTGCCCAGCTTAGATTTAATCCTTGCCATTCTCACTGAAGCTGTGAACAAATAGAAACGAAAAAATTTTGGATTAATAGCAGTCCAGAATTCCACTAAAGCCAATGAATCATTTATCAAGGGAGAAAGAAAATGATGCAGTGAAATGAGTCAGTCTTCAAATACTACAACTGGCATATATATTCAAATTAAACTGCTGCACCCTAGATCACTTCATGCTACATCATGATTAGGATAAGATATTGGTTTTAGTCTTGAAGCTGCATCATGATACCTGGATCACTAGGATTGATCTGTATTCGGTCACTGGTTTCATCTTTAGCCATTTGGCGTAGCCGGCATTCCTTGCTACAGAATGAATCTCCTCTGCAAAAATTTCACGTTACAGAAAAGCATGTGAAAGAATCTAATACATTGCTCCATTTTCGTTTCAGGGTTAGCTTCACACAATCTACCATGAGGCCACTAATTAAGCAATAATTAAATATTTGATTTTTAGAAAATATAACCAACCAAACAAAGCCTTAATTATTGTATTATAGGGATTAATCGTATAATGAGACATATTTAATTTATAGTAATTCATTTAAATTTAATCTCACAAATAGAACTTCTAATAATAGTCATTTAAAAGCTAAAACTCAATCCAATACTATTATTTTCTTAGTTAATTATACAGCATACTGATGAAATGTCAAATTACAAATTTATGATGATTTACATATTTATGGTTCAAAAATAAAAATCAACAAAATATTTATTTATTAAGAACATTTATATTTAATAAAATTATAAAAGAATATAGTAATTCAATTTGATTTGGTTAAGCTTCTATTTTATAAATTTCAAACCACAAGTAATTAAATAAAGGGAAATTTACGATTTGGTCTGATTTTGGAAAATTAATTATTTAATCCCTAGGTTTTACGCTATATTTCACTTTAGTCTCTTAATTTTGAGAAGTTAATTATTTTGTCCTTTTACTTTTACTATATAGAAAAATTTAATTCCTATAATTTTAATATATAAAACAATTAAGTCTTCCTATCAATGGATGAAATTATTATAAATATTAAAATTATTATAAAAATTAAAATTATAGGAACTAATTATAAATATTAAAATTATTATAAATATTAAAATTAAATAGACTAAATTATTTTATGTATTAAATTATAAGAACTAAAGTGTAATACAGTATAAAACCTAAAAATTTAAGGACTAAAATATAATATATTACAAAATTCAGGAACCAAATTGTAAATTTTCCTTGAATAAATCTACTTGGTTAATGAATTTTTTTAAAAATATTCTTTGAATATTTCTTTTTTGATTTTTCCATGCCCATAAGATGTTTGATATAAGATAAAACTCCAATGGAAATTAGAAGGAAGAATTTGAACAGGAGCTTCGATCAATTGGAGAGATAAAAGAGTGACGACTAACCTGTACATGAATATGTCTCTGTGATCACCCAAAGGTTCCTCGCAAAGAAAACAAGTTCCCCGAACATCAAAAAACGTCCTTCGAGATCTTGTACGTGAAACTGAAGATTTTGATGAGCTGCTCGGAAATAATACACTATTGCTACTCACCCAACCAAATGGCTGAGAGAGGAATGGCTGTTTCGTCCCTAAGATTTCAGCTTCCAAGTCTGCAACAAAAGTTAAGAAGGTTTGTATAGAACCATAAAATTTTTAAGATCAACCCACAAATTCAGTTGCTAAACAAATGAATAGCATTAAATAGCAAGCACATAGCTAAGAAGAAGCTTGATATACCTTGAAGTCCAGACATTTTGATGTTCTGGTAACGAAGAGCTCTTCGACAACTTTCTTTTTCCAATTTTTCAGCTTTTGCTGTTTGTTAAGGGTCGCAGGCTTTGAGCTCCTTTGCAGGCAGGCAAATTTAGAAAACTCACTCTTTATCTTACTCAAAAAGCTTTAGGGTACATAAAAACATCTCCAAAACATAAAAATAATAAATATGGCAAAACATTAAATTTAGAAACCATTTCAAATTCATACCTATTTGATTTTATTCTTTCTTTTCAGAAAATGGGATAGATAACTGAGAGATCTCATTGAGAGTTCAGCTGAGAGATCTCATTAAGAGTTCAGCTGTTCTTGGACTGTTCAAGGTAGACTTTTGTTTGGAAGAGATGAGAAATGAGCCAATGAGATAAAGAAGGAAAGAAGAAAAATTTTATTTCTCAATTTTTTTGGATGGGAAAAATAATATAAAAAAAGTATAATAATTATTTTTTAGAAATTTATTTAATTCCAAACCACACAAAATAACTTTTTTCTTTATTTTTTTTTATTTAATTTCCCTTAATTTCTCTTCTGTAATTAACATCCAAACAAGGGTTATGGACAGTAACAAGGGTTAAAAGACAAGAAATAAAATAAAAGTTAATCTTTCTCGGATAAATTTCAAGGGAAAAACGAAAGGGCGGAACAATGGTGAATGAAGAACAACCCAAGAAGAAGAGAAAAAAAAAAAATACAGACTGCTTTCTCTGCTTCACAGGTAAAATGATTGGCTATATTCCAACGAGGTGATTGTTTTCGAACCTTACCCTCTGTTTGGATACAAAACGATGGGAGGGAAAATAAACTGAGGAAAATATTTTTTATTTTTTATTTAAAAATAAAAAAAATAATAAAAAAATAAAATTTAATTTTTTTTATTTAAGAAGAGATGAAAGAAGAAAAAAATGTATTATTTTTTTCAATTTATTATTTTACTCTTAATTTTATAAATAATTTAAAAAGTTAAAATAAAAAAATAAGGATATATAGATAATTTTTTTTAACCAAATATATTTTTTCTTTTTATTTAGTTTATTTTTTTTCTAAATTAAAGTGAAAATAACAAATTTAAAATAAATATTATTTTCTTTCTCTTAATATTTTTCTTCTACTTTCAAATATAAAAAAGTCACTTTATTTTTCATCATGTATTTTATTTTCTCTCCCCTTTTATATGTATCCAAACAAAGGCTTAAAGCTAAAGGAACAGATAAAAAGTTGTCAAAATCAATCATATGCCAGAATTCCACACCATTTTTTTATTATGTGGAATTATATTTGTGTAAAATCCGTAACAAAAATGATAAAAACTTATCGTTAATAATGATAATCTCATTGGTCTTTAGATTTTCCTTCACGAAATTTTTTAAAAAAAATTACTATTTTTTTATAAAAATAAAAAATAAATCATTAAAAAAGGCTCTAAAATAGTGATAGCACTCCATTCAATTGAAGCCTAATGAACGAATTTAGATAATATATAATTAAATTTGAGATAAATTTAAATTTAAAAAGTAATATCCTTTTACTATTGAATATTTGTTATTTAAATTTATTTATATAAATAATAAATTAAATATAAAATACATATTTTTATAATAATATTTATAAATTTTTATGTATTATTTTTTAAATAAATAGAATTTAAATATTTTATAAAATTATTAAATTTTTAAAATATAAATTATTAATGAAAAATATTTTTATATAAATTATTAATTAAAATATATAAAATTAAATAAATTTAAATATTTTTAAATAATAATAATTAAATTTAGAATAAATTTAATGATAAATAATAAATTTTAATAAGATTTAAGATAGGTTCAGATATAAAATATATTAATTATATAGATTCAGATATAAAATATATTAATTATATTCAAATATAATAATTTTTATTATAGCCTGCTCATTATTATCTTTAAATTTCACAATAAAATTAAATTTAAATTAAACAATACAATTTTTACCATCTAAAATGTTTCGATTTAAATAAGCATTTCATTGTTTATTGCGCCTTTCCTTGTCTCTAAGTACTTAAAAAAAATCCTTTAACATTATCTTTGTCCCTTCTCTTGTATGACATGGTAGAGTTTCTTATTAAAAAAAAAAAAAGTTTGGTATCCTTTTTTTTTCATCAAAATAAAAAGATTTTATTTATATAATAAGAGTATAAATAAATGCAAAATTTATAAAATAAAAAACATCAAATTGCTTACACAGTTATAAAAAAGCTTGCAGAAATAAAAAAAAAAAAAAAAAAACCTTCTTATAAAGACCTAGAAAATTAATATATATATATATATATATATATATATATATATATATATATATATATATATATATATATAAAAGTTCTCCATTATCTATAAATTGATGGTATCATATAAACTCATATTAATATTTGTTTGAAATCATTTTATCCACCAAATAAGTTAAGGTAAAGAAATTTAAGAAAATGTGAATATAATTCTTCTCACAAATTTAAAAATCCCACGAAGAAGATAGAAATAAAAGTATTATATGGTCATCTCCACCCAAAAAGGAAAAACTATATATTAATTATATTTTATTTAATATAATTAAATTAAAATTTATTAATATATATTTTAATTGAGATATGTGTAAAATATAATCATATTTATTATTAATATAAATCTATTTCAAAAGAATATCTAAATATTTATTTTTTATGGTAATTTCATCCTAATGCAAAGTTATAACATGTGAGAGAGTATTTAGTTTATCTATTGGATATAACTGATGATTGATAAATACCTAAATAAATGAATTAATGTGTTTGATAAATTTAAAAAATAAAATTGATAATTAATGGATAACTTATATAATATTTTTCGGCTGTAGTTTATATCAGTTTTATTTTTAAAATTATTTTAATATATTAATGGTTAATTTAGTTTTATTTTTTATTTATACTATATAATTTTTTTTTCATTTAATTCAAAAATTAATATTATTTATACTTTTATTTTATTTATTTATATTTTGATATCTTAATTAGCACATTATAATTCTTTTTAAATATTTTTTATTAATAATATAAAATATTTATTTATTATAAAAAATATATTTCTTTTACATATAAGAACTTAAAATTAATTATAAATTTTTTAATAAATAATAATAATTAATTTATGATATAATAATAAATTAATAATTATATACTTATATATTTATTTTAATAATAAAATAAATTATACCGCATGCGTCCTTATTTTTATTCATTGTCCCCGTGCTTAAAAAAGGAAGAAAAAAAAAAGGTGGGGTGGGGGGGGGGCGACTTCTGCCTCCGTCTCTAAGACTCCGTCTCCTTTGCCCAGTTCATTGATGTGAGCTCAATTGCCAGTGGCATTAGCTTTGCCGGGATTCATATACAGCTTTGGGCTTTCCCTTTTCCACTTCTTTTTTCAAGTTTAAGAAATTTTCTCTGTTTTTTTTTTTTTCCTTTTTTTAACTCAGTTCAAATTCTGTAGTTATGAGCAAAAAGGTCAATCCATGGAAAGTCTAGCCTAAACTATCGAACCGGTACTCCAATACAAGCTCTTAGGTAAGATTAGCTTCCTTTTGCCATCTTGTAATTAATTTTTGGCTTCAAATGCCAGGAAAGAAGAAGAAAAGAAAAGGAGTAAGGCTGTCCGCCGTGGAATCCCAAAATCACAGTGTCAAACGCCCAAGAACATCCAAAGGTAACTTCGCAATTCCCTCCTCTTTGCCTACTGCTAGACATTGGGTGTTACCTACTGCCGAAATGAAAAGAAATAAAGCAAGAGTTGAAGCTCGAAAAATGATTTAAACTCGGTATTTGGATGTGTTTACACTTAAATCTTTGAAGATATATGATGAAATGCAGACTCTGTTAGATGCTTTAGATTGGGTGCGATTTGCACATAAGCAGGAACTGGTTTACCCCATTCTAGTGCAAGAATTTATGGCCTCCCTGTTCACTAATAAGCATAAGAATGCCTTGGATAATGACTTAACAATCAATTTTAGATGCCTTAGTCAAGATAGGGTGCTGTCTATGGATAATTTTCACCATATATTCGGCTTTCCACCTGATGGTTTGTTCAAAATACCCACTAGCCAAAGGGACTATAATGGGTATGAATTTTGGCAGCAAATTGCACCTTCAGCAGGTACTTTCAAATCGGGGCACAGTAAGGCCTCTAAGATTGAGAGTCATTCCTTGAGATTGCTTCAGAGATTAATTACAAATACAAATTTGGGAAGAGGACCTAGTGTTGGTACAATGTCTTAGTATGATTTATTCTTTTTTTGGTGTGCAAAAACTGGTAAAAGAGCTTCACCTGGTTATTATTTTTGCCGTCATGTGATCCGCCAAACTACTAGGGGTACTGGTAACATTGTATTTAGAGGTTTGGTCACACCCATTGCACATTATTTTGGCTTTAATCCTCAAGTTCACAAGTGTGCTGCTGTTCCAACTGGTTTGCTATTTTTGGATGGACCTCATTTGGCCAACCAAAAATTTTGTATCAAAAATCAAGCTACCCAGCTGTATGAGATTCCTGCACCAACCGCACCACCACCTGGCTCTCCCACTGCAATTAGCTCCTCCTCAGCATCTGAGAAACCATCCGAGCAGCCTTTTACACAACCTCCACGCCAGGCTCCACCAGCTGCCCAACCTGCTTCATCAACAGCTTCTGGACCATCCATGGCAACCCTTTTGACATTCATGGAGAATCTTAGTGATGAGATCTATTCTTTTCGGCAAATGACGGATGTCTCTTTTCAAACATTAAGGGATTTAGCTAATATATATTTGGATAGAAGTGCTGAAATGCAAGACGAGTTGAAAGTCATGCGAGCTAAGCTAGAGCAGATCGAAACAAACCAAGCACTGATTTTGAGCATCATCTCTCCGCAGCAACCACCAAAAGCACCACCACCTCCACAAGATGGCAAGGGCAAAGGAGTTCTCATACCTGACTGACCAGCTTTTACTCTCCATTTACATTTCATGTCTTTAATTTCGTTGCTTAATTAATTAGTATTTTGAACTTATTTAGTTAATATTTTGCTTGTGTTGTTTTTCTTTTACTTGAACCATTTACTTATTCAGTTTTTTTTTAATTCCTCATAAAATACATTTTTCTTTTATATCTTTAGTACATTGCTCACTTGCTTTGATTTGCTACTTCGGATTTACACTTGATGGTTATATTTTTGAGCTTAACCTTCCTATTCCAACTTTTTGAGTTTAATTGATTTAATGGATTCCATTGCACTGTTTCTTTTGCAATGAGTGCAGCAGCTGTCCAAATTTTCTTTAATTAAATTGGCTGCACTTCAATGAGGTAACAATTCTCATCTCAGCTTATGTCACTTTCAACACAAGTTGTGCCATCGCTTATGCAACAGGGTAATAATTCTTTATGCACATATAGCCAAATTAGCCCATTCCTTGCACTCTTTTAACATTGAGGACAATGTTCATTCTGAGTATAAGGGAGAGGGTAAATTTTTTGCAAAAATTATTTTTCCTTTTTTTTCATTTGCATATAGTAACATACTCATTCATTACTTCATACTTGTACATATTCACTTATATACACTACATATAGCTTCATATACTTAGTTATGCATACTTAGTTACATATAGGTTGACTATACATTTACACTCATGCATTTCATTTATTCATTTAAAATTTTTTTTGGATTTTTAAACCAGTCTTTGAATTCCATAAGCCACTTATTCAAGCAATCCAACTTGCTTTTAGATGGTTAGTGGAATGAAAGTTCCAGCTGGGTACAAAGTCTTAAGCATTATTCTTTCTCTTACTTAATAGCTGAAAATTAATACATTCATCTAGGTATGCAGATTCTGATTAGTTATTTTGAGTTTTGAGTGTCTGAATAAGCCTTTAAGGAAGAAAATGGTCATTGTCGTCTCACCATTCCTAGAACAAGCATCCTAGATTTTTCAAAGCGAAATTTTTAACTTGCATTTGATAAGAATATGATTTAGGCATTCCTTCATACTTTAAACCTCACATTTAGCCTTAACCTACCTTAATTTCATTTCAACCCTTGCAAACCCCCTTGAACCTTAAGTCCCTAATTTCTCTGGAACCCAATCATTTACCTAGCCATAAAACCTAAACACTACCACCTATTTATGAGAATAATATTTTAGCAATCAAGTGCATAAAAAAAATAAAATAAAATAAAATAAAAATAAAAATAATAATAATGATATTAAAAAAAAAAAAGGTCACCAAAATATCCCAAAGGTAATTTTGGGTGTGACATGAAATAGGGATGCATACAAAATAAAATATATATTATAAAAGTAGTCCCTTTATTGTGATAGCACTTGAGATTCATTGTGAATTTCTTTCCTCTTGATAAAAAAAATTCTATTGAAAAAAAAAAAATGGATGCACTTTGAGTTTCATGATTAATATTATTCTCATATTTTGTTTACCTTATTCTCTTTCTTTGTTAACCACAATTTTGCCCTATTGGACCCCATTACAACCCTTAAAAAGACCTAATGATTCTTGGAAAAATGCTTGTTACATTAGTGGAGTTAGATCTTTTATGCTTGCATATGGGTTTGGCAATATAATCGTCCATACATTACTCACCATCTATTTGAGACACATTGGCTATCTATTTCATTTAGGTTTGTTTTGGCATAATTGACTCTTGTAGC
This sequence comes from Hevea brasiliensis, assembly GCF_030052815.1. Taxonomy (NCBI): domain Eukaryota; kingdom Viridiplantae; phylum Streptophyta; class Magnoliopsida; order Malpighiales; family Euphorbiaceae; genus Hevea; species Hevea brasiliensis. The sequence continues at coordinate 7,505,446 of NC_079500.1, forward strand.
TGATTGGTATTTGTTGCTTGGGTTGATTGGTTAATTCTTAGCTATTCTGTAATTGTTGAGAGTGATTGCTTCATTCTTTGTGCTTCGCTGGTGGGAACTTGGAATGTTGGTGGCTAGGGATAAGTTGGTGGTTTGGATTAGTGATTTTTGTGTTTTCAAAGACTGATTCTATTCCCTTCCAAATGAGTTTTAATGAAATTTTGCTTGGGGACAAGCAAGAGTTTGAGTATGGGGGAATTTGATACATGCATTTTAGATCATCATTTAGGTGTAATTTTTGCACATAATTTACCCTTGTTCATAACTATTATTATAGATATTCGCATATATTTAGTCAATTTTATAATTTTCACACTTCTTAGTCTAATTTTTGGAATTTATTTGTTTTGTAGGCTAAATTTGGAGAAATTTGGTGTATTTTGATCAAAGTAGCCATTTAGAGGAGATTAGAGTTGAATTGCAAAAATTTTTGAAGTTGAGTAAAAAAATGGCCGAGAGTTACACAACCTGCAGCACAACCAATTTAGCTTAGTCGTAGGTTGTGTCGATCGTCAGATATTCAGGCAGATTGTTACACAACCCGCGACACAACCCGCGACACAACCGGTTCAGCTTATGTCGTTTTCACTGGAAATGGCTGACGTGGCATTTGCGTTACTCTGATTTTTTACCTCACTTTCTCTGGAACCTTCCCCCTTTTTACCCATTCTAGGGCAGACCCCTAACCCATATAAAGTCTCCTTTATCATTTTCTTTCCATAAGGAGGAAGGGAGGCATTTTTTTTTTGGCAAGAAAAGAAAGAGAGAAAGAGGGAGCACATGAAGCATTTCTGCAGTAGCAGCAGCAGGGGGCTCTTTCTGCACTTTCCAGCAGCAGCTTCAGCAGCATTCTTCTGGGTTTTTCTACTCCTTAGCTTACATTTCCATTATTTCTTCATTTATACATTTGGGTTTGTTTAGAAACTATGATTAGTGAGTAGTTGTTTGAGATTCTAGAGATGGGTTTGTAAATATTGTTTTGTATTGTGGTTTTGAACTGATTTAGTCATTTAAATGAGGATTGTTACATTTTGATTTATTGCTTGTGTGCTTATTGCCTTGCTTGATGAATGGGCCCTTATTAAGTTAAGCTTTAATCCTTAATAGATTGACTGAAAAGTGAATATTTGGTATAGATAATCTTGCAATAAACTTGGTTTTCTTGGTGTTAGAGATAAGCTAAGAGAATTAAGGGGATTTTCCAAAATCAATTAGAGCTTTAATTGGGTTTTTGTTAGGTTTGAAATACCGTGAAAACAGGGTTTGATTTAATGAAAACCAACTTTGAAATGCTTGAAAAAGGTTTCAAAAATTTAAGAATTGATTTCCCTCAAAATTGCAATTCACATGTGTTTGGCTAAATTAGGGATAAACCACATGCAAACAATATTGAAAATCCAATCTCTAGAATCACTTTAATTTTTATTGAATTTAGATTTAATTCCTCTCAATTTCATAAATAGAAATTTCAAATTAATTTTTGGTAATCTAGTTTAATTAATTTTAGTTAATTGTTTGATTTAGTTTTAATTCCTCAAATACCAATTTTAATTCCAAATTTCATTTTACATCTTTAAATTTTTTCATTCTAATTAACTTATACTTTTATTTTCGATTTAAGCACAATTCCTTGTGGGATCGATATCATTTTTAAAACTATACTACTGTGACCCGTGCACTTGCGGAACACACTATCAATAATCACGAAAATCCCTTAAATCTGAGCTGACTTTCAAAATATGTATACTGGTCTGCTTCGATTGAGAGAACAGGAGAAGTCTACTGTGGATCAATGGCTAAAGAATTAAGAAAAAGGGAACAGATATAATTATATGTAAAAAGTAATTATTATATATATAACAGTTATATTATAATAATTAATTATAATAAATCTCATATAAATTTCGTCATAATTAATTATTATAATATATGCATTATATATACATTGATTGAATTGAATAAATTCTCAAAACAAGATATTTGGTATTGTTTCACACCTCCTAAGTCCTGACCTCCGTTTCTCTTAGACCATTTACAGTTTTATGAATCCCAAATGAATTTAAATCGCATAAAAAAAATCTGGCAAAAAGCTCTATTATTATTATTATTATTATTATTATTATTATTATTATTATTATTATTATTATTATTGAAAATTAAATGATGATATAATTCTGCAAAATGGATCTCTCTTGCAGCGACAGTGAATCAAGGAACAGGCTTGCAATTTTCAAAGAGATTTCGAACGTACGTTGAACTAGTACAACGAACGAAGAGATTATTTAGTACAATCATAATTTCTTGTTAATATTTAATATGAAATAGTAAATTAATCAGGAAATAATAATTAAATATAAAATGATAGTATTATTTAAAAAAAAATTCAATATAAATATAAAACTAAATTTGATGAGATCAATTATAATTTAATTGTTATTTTATGATTGGTTATCCATTTCATGTAGGGTATCCTACATGAAATTACCATTGTCTAATCTAATTTTCCTAGCGAATGGGCTTTGAAAGAAGTATTACCGTGATTGTAGAGAAATTTTGTAAAATTGCGAGAAATTATGTAAAATTGCCAGCTAATTATAGGTTGATACTTAAAAATACACACACATATATATATATTAAAAAAAACTTATTTAATAGTTAATATATTTTGAGACCCATTTACTTTTAAATTATTATATATTATTAGATTGTCATTTTATATAAATTATCTTATAAAAAATTATAGGAATATTATATAATTTCTCATTAAAAAATAATAAAAATGTACATGAATCTGTCTCATATATACACTCTAATATTTAATTTCTTAAATAATAATTAAAATTAGTTTGATTAATACTAAAAAATATATATTACAGCATAATTGGATCATTTTCTTAGAAATTATATATATTATGAAAATTATTTATTTAATTACCATTATATTTGTTCATAAGATTTTATGGTAAATCATAAAAAATTATGTTAAAATTATTTTAACACTCTTAATTTCTTATAATTATCATTAATTATATATTACATGACTAAAATAATTTTAATTTTTCTTCTTTATATAAAAAAACCTCTTAATTTAAAAGTTCATAAGAATAGTTTATCTCTAATAAATTCTCACACGTAAATGTCTAGTAGGATTTAAGCACAAATAAACATAAATCCATTTTATTAGGTGTTAAAATATTCAATTTAAAAAATATAAGTACTCAGGATATAAATTTTTTGGTAATATCAAAAAACAACTCAACTTAAAAACTTATATATATATATATATATATATATATATATATATATATATATAAATTACAATAAGTGCATTTTTTTATTAACATGCCTTTATGTACTGTATTATAAATTTTCTAAAATATTTATTTTAAAATATTTATATCGTAATACAAATGTATTTTATATCTGTGTTTTTCATAATAATGTGAGTATAAGATATATTTAAAATTATAATGATTAAAATAATTTTTTATGATTTTATAAAATGTTATAGGTAACACTGAAAAAAAAAATAATCAGTTTTGTAATTGATTTTTGTAACTAAATAAAATCAGTTACCATTAGCAACTAATTTTACAACTGATTTGTGATTTTAATGTTTTTTAATAAAATTGTTATTTAAAAAAAAATTAGCAATCAATTCAAAAATTAGTTGCTAAATTGATTGTCATTAGTAACCCATTTATAATTGATTGCTAATATCAATCAATTTATAATTAGCTATTAAATTAGTTACTATTCAATATTAAAAAAAATATTAATTATACAATTAGCAACCGATTAGGAAATCGATTATTAAAATATGTTGCTAATAGCAACTAATTTTAAAATTAATAGCTAATAGATTGATTGTTAAATTAAAAAATTATTTTAATTGGCTTCAAATTTAGCAATCGATTTATAATCAATTGCAAAAATTAGCAACCGACTCCTTGTTGGTTGTTAAATAGCAACCAATTTTTGCAATCAATTGTAAATCGAATGCTAATTTTTTCCCCCAAAAATTCCTATCATTTTTTTTATTTGCAACTGATTTTCTACCAAAAATTTTCACCCAATTTTTTATTTTCTTTTTTTGATTTTACCGATTTGCGAATCGATTACTAACACAACCGATTTTTTTTTTATAAAAATTTTCACCTAATTTTGTGTTTCCCTTTTATTTGCAATCGACTTCTAAATTGGTTGCTAACAGTAATCGATTTTTGAAACTGATTAAAATATGTTGCTATTAACAACCAATTTTTTCCACCAAAATTTTTTGTCTATTTTTTGTTTTTTTATTTTGATTTACAGTCGATTTCTAAAATTAATTGAAATTGATTGCTATTGGCAATCGATTTTGCAACTAATTGAGAATCAGTTATAAAATTTTTTCCTCAAAAATTCTAACCCAATTTTTAAAAAAAATTAACAACCAATAATCAGTTGTTAAATCAATTGCTAATTCGCTTATATAAACTAATACTCATTTTCTTTTCCCATTACTTCTTTTTTTTCTCTTTCTTCTCTTTTTTCTCATTTTCTTTATCATATTTTCATTTTTATCTATTTTATTCATCACCTTTTTTTTTAACATATTTTTTTCATTATTTTTTTTCTCATCTATTTTCTTCATTATTTTTTTTTCTCACATATGTTCTTCTTAATCAGTTTTTTATCATACTTTTCTTTTGTATTTATTTTTTTTATCATCTTTTTCTTTATCTTCTATCTTCTTCATCTTTTTCTTTCTTATTTTTTTTCTTTTTCATCTTCTTTTTCTTTTTCTTTTTTATCTTTTTTATTTAATTTATTTTTTTGACATAAAATAAAATTTTTGTACAAATGTATTTTTTTAGTACATTATTTGTAGTATTAACTTTTAGTAATTGTTTTGTTATAATACACACACATATATATATATGATAATTTTTTTGTAATTTATCGTATAAATATGTTTTTATATTTGATTTTCTGTTAATATTTTTTATAATAATTATTATTAGTAATATTTTTATAATATTTTAATATTAATGTTTAGTACTAATTTTTATTAATAATTTATTATTTTAATAATTCTTGACAAATTTATTTATTTGAATTTTTATTTTTTATATAGAAATTTAATTTTTTATAATTTTTTTTAAATTAATAACTGACTTTTTGATTGCTAAATTAGTTATAAATAATAATCAATTTATAAAATAATTACAAAATTAAAAAAAAAAATTAAATACACTAAAATTTTTAACAGTCGATTTTAGTTGTTAAATCGGTAACTACTAGCAAATGATAATTTTTTATTAAAATTTTTATTTTTAAAATTTAATTAATTTAATAACTAATTTAATTATCAATTACTATTTATAACTAAGTCCATTACAATTATCTAAACCAATTATTAAATTAATTAGTGATCAATTTTAATAAATTAACACTATGATAAATTATACACTGTAATAATTTCAGCGCTATCTAGTTCCAACCAGTGCAAGATACATATGGCTTCGTGAAGCCAAGAATCTCACTCAAACTTGCAGCCCTTTTATGGCTTCTTAGCCATTTTTCCACGTAAAATTTTCATCTAAGCCATAATATACGCTATTAAAAAAACACTATCATGGATCACAGCCACTCGGCTTTATCATGTAGCTGCATGGGAAGAGAGTTCAACGCCCACGTCCAAGTCAACCGCCACCAATTTCATATGGATTCGGGTTGGCCACCATGAGTTAAGATGGACACGTTTTCCTTCCATAACTAAATTTAATTAAATTTTTTTTATTTAAATTTAATTTATTTATTTTATGCATATATTTTAATTTTATTAATTTAAAAATATTATTAAATTTAATAAAAGTATTGATAAAATTAAAATTTTATACATCTTAATATGATTTATATAAATAATTGATTACTTTACTCATTAAAGTAATTCAACAATTTAATATTACAATCTAACTATTTATATATTATCTTTTTACTCTGTAATCTTTTAAAATGAGATTCCCAACATGTCCATCCATTCAAATTTTTGTTAATTGTATAAGAAATTAATAAAATACTCTCAAAGGTAAGTTTTTTTTTTATTAAAATTAACACATATATCCCTTAACTTTTTTAAAAATTAATAGTTTATTTCATATATTAAATTGAAAAGAAAATATATTATTTTTAAATATAGATATAATGATTTTTAATTTAACGGAATTAAAATATAAAAATTAAATTATTAATTTTTCAAGATATATGTGTTAATATTAAAGATGAGAAAAGTAATTATCCTATTTTTAAGTATTAAAGATAATAATATTAAGATAATAATAGTTAATATATTTTGAGACTCATTTACTTTTAAATTTTTGTATATTATTAGATTGTCATTTCATATAAATTATCTTATATAAAATTATAGGATAATTATATAATTTCATTAAAAAAATAATAAAAATGTACATGAATTTATCTCATATATACACTCTAATATTTAATTTCTTAAATAATAATTAAAATTAGTTTAATTAATATTAAAAAAAAATATTGCCGCGTAATTGTATCATTTTCTTAGAAATTATATATATTATGAAAATTATTAATTTAATTACCATTATATTTGTTCATAAGATTTTATGGTAAACCATAAAAAATTATGGTAAAATTATTTTAACACTCTTAATTTGTTATAATTATCATTAATTATATATTACATGACTAAAATAATTTTAATTTTTCTTCTTTATATAAGAAAACCTCTTAATTTAAAAGTTTAAACTTATAAGTGAGTGTTTTAAGAATAGTTTATCTCTAATAAATTCTCACATGTGAATGTCTAGTAGGCTTTAAGTACAAATAAACATAAATCCATTTTATTATGTGTTGAAATATTTAATTAAAAAAATATAATTACTCAGGATATAAATTTTTTGGTAATATCCAAAAGCAACTCAACTTAAAAACACTTATATATATATATATATATATATATATATATATATATTACAATAAATGTATTTTTTTATTAACATGCCCTTTATGTATTGTATTTTAAATTTTTTAAAATATTTATTTTAAAATATTTATATCATAACACAAATGTATTTCATATCTGTGTTTTTCACAATAATGTGAGTATAAGATATACTTAAAATTATGATGATTAAAATAAATTTTTATGATTTTATAAAATGTTATAGGTAACACTTAAAAAAAATAATCAGTTTTACAATTGATTTTTATAAATAAATAAAATCAGTTACCGTTAACAACTAATTTTACAACCGATTTATGCTTTTGGTTTTTTCTTTTTTAGTAAAATAGCTAATTTTAAAAAAATTTAACAATGAATTCAAGAATCAGTTGCTAAATTGATTGTTATTAGTAACTAATTTATAATTGATTGCTAAAATCGATTGCTAATAGTAATTAATTTATAATTGGCTATTAAATCAATTACTAATCAATATTAGAAAAATCTTAATTATACAATTAGCAACCGATTTTAAAATCGGTTGCTATTAATAACTGATTAAGAAATCGATTGTTAAAACATGTTTTCAATGGCAATCGATTTTAAAATTAATTGCTAATAGATCGATTGTTAAATTAAAAAATTATTTTAATTGACTTCAGAATTAGCAATCGATTTACAATTAATTGTAAAAATTAGCGATCAACTCCTTGTCGATTGTTAAATATCAATCAGTTTTTGCAATCAATTGTAAATCAAATGCTATTTTTTTTTTCCTAAAAAATTTTCGTTCTTTTTTTTTTTATTTGCAAATGAATTTCTACCAAAACTTTTCACCCAATTTTTTGTTCTTTTTTTTTATTTCCAACTGATTTGCGAATCGGTTACTAACAGCAATCGATTTTTTTTCTAAAAATTTCTGCCTAATTTTTTGTTTACTTTTTTTATTTGTAATTGATTTGTGAATTGGTTGCTAACATTAATCAATTTTTGAAACCGATTAAAATGGGTTGCCATTAGTAACTGATTTTTTTCACCAAAATTTTCACCTATTTTTTGTTTTTTTATTTTGATTTACAACCGATTTCTACAACTGATTGAAATTGATTGCTATTGGCAACCGATTTTGCAACTAATTAAAAATCGGTTGCAAAATTTTTTCCTCAAAAATTACAATCCAATTTTTAAAAGAAATTAACAGTCGACAATCAGTTGCTAAAATTGATTGCTAATTTGCTAATTACAACTCATTTTCTTTCCCCACTGCTCATTTTTTTCTCTTTTCTCTCATTTTCTTTATCATCTTTTTCATTCTTATATATTTTATTCATCGTCTTTTCTTTTCTAATATATTTTCTTCATCATCTTTTTTTCTCACATATGTTCTTCTTAATCTTTTTTTTTTTTCATCATATTTTTCTTTTTTATTTATTTTATTTTTATCATCTTTTTCTTTCTCATCTTTTTTCTTTTTCATCTTCTTTTTCTTTTTCATCTTTTTTATTTAATTTATTTTTTTGACATAAAATAAAAATTTTTATACAAATATATTTTTTGTTAGTACATTATTTGTAGTATTAATTTTTAGTAGTTGTTTTGTTATAATATATATATATATATATATATATATATATATATATATGGTAATTTTTTTATAATATTTTTATATTAATTTTTAGTACTAATTTTTATTAATAATTTTGAAAATTTTATTTATTTGAATTTTTATTTTTTATTTAGAAATTTAATTTTTTGCAATTTTTTTTAAATTAGCAACTAGCTTTTGATTGCTAAATTAGTTGTAAGTAATAAATAATTTACAAAATGATTATAAAATTAAAAAAATTAAAGACACTAAATTTTTTGAAACTGATTATGTTTCGATTGCTATTAGCAATCGATTTTAATTGTTAAATCGGTAGCTACTAGCAACTGATAATTTTTTATTAAAATTTTTATTTTTAAGTTTAATTAATTTAATAACCGATTTGATTGTCATTGCTATTTGTAACTAAGCTCATTACAATCGACTAAATGAATTATTAAATCGATTAGCAATTAATTTTAATGAATTAACCCTATAATAAATTTTACACTACAATAATTTCAGCACTATCTAGCTCCAACCAGTGCAAGATATATATGGCTTCGTGAACCAAGAATCTCACTCACACTTGCAGCCCTTTTATGGCTTCTTAGCCATTTTTCCACGTAAAATTTTCATCTGAGCCATAATATACTCTATTAAAAAAACACTATCATGGATCACAGCCACTCGGCTTTATCATGTAGCTGCATGGGAAGAGAGTTCAACGCCCACGTCCAAGTCAACTGCCACCAATTTCATATGTATTGGGGTTGGGCACCATGAGTTAAGATGGACACGTTTTCCTTCCATAACTAAATTCAATTAGATTTTTTTTACTTAAATCCAATTTATCTATTTTATACATATATTTTAGTTTCATTAAATTTAAAAGTATTATTAAATTTAAAAAAAATATTAATCAAATTAAAATTTAATATATTTTAAATAATTGAGTTACTTTACTCATCAAAATAATTAGTCAATTTAATATTATAATCTAACTATTTATATATTATCTTTTTACTTTATATTCTTTCAATATGAGATTTCCAACAAGTCCATCCATTCAAATTTTTATTAATTGTATAAGAAATTAATAAAATGCTTTTAAAGGTAAGTTATTATTTTTATTTTTTTTATTAAAATTAACACATATATCCTTAACTTTTTTAAAAATTAATAGTTTAGTACATATATTTTGAATCTATTAAATTGAAAAGAAAATATACTATTTTCAAATATAGATAGAATGATTTTTAATTTGATGGAATAAAAATAAAAATTAAATTATTAATTTTTTAAGATATATGTGTTAATTTTAACATAACTCAAAGATGAGAAAAGTAATTATCCTATTTTTAAGTATTAAGACAATAATATTAAAGAACTAAATTTTCTATTTCTTAATTAAGAACTATTAAGACCACCTTTTTGCGCATAAGACTAACTTAATTATACGTGTAAGTATTGTATTTTTTTTTTGTATAGTTTCATAATTTTTTATTATCATCAGATTTTTCAAACTAATCACTGGATTTATAGTTTTTTTTTTAAAAAAAAAAAATTCAAATCAATCATATATAAACTTGTAATATATACAACATCCATGACAAATACTAACTTGCAGCAATATCTAAAAAGAGAAAAAAGATAACATTTTTATATTGACTACAAAATATATATAATAACTTTTATCAATTGAGAATTGTTTTTGCCCGTATACACTAATTTAGTTTATAATTAAAACTTAATAAATTATAATGAATTCTATCCAAAAATATAATAAATTTTACCAAAATTTATGGTATGTTGATTTCTTATTAATTGAATGTATAAATTAAGTTATCCCTTCATCTCACGTTTGGACTTTCCTTTTGTTTAAAATTATGTGTCGGGTTTAGAAGTGATGCACATATTTTGCATAGTCATTTAGGTCTAATTTCACAATCATTTTATTTGGTTATTAGTCATTTTTAGCTAATTTCATTAGTTATTTAGTTAGTTTTCCATAATTGTCAACTTTGGATTAATTTGTAATTTTTGCTTTGTTTTGTAGGAAAAATGGTGTTTTTGAAGGACTAAAGAGAATTTTGCCATTGAGGAGTGTCTTCTACAGCAAAAAGATGCCAAAAACAAGTTTTCAAGCTGAAATATGCATTGACCAAACTGTGCATAACTTGCCGCATAAGCTATGCAGTTCTGCATAAGGAGGAAGATCACTGTTCCAGAACCAAATTAAATGTGCATAAGGAGATCTGCATAGCTTATGCACATTCTCACCTCCCTTATGCACATTCACGAATTTGTGCATAACCTATGCACCAAGTCATGCAACTCGCATAAGTGACCCGAACCAGTAATCGCATAAGGGATCAGATAACTTATGCACCACTTATGCGATCCCATAAAGAGTTCATTAATGAGTCAGAAGATTCCCTTAATGTATTCCTCCTAGAACATACTATTTTAGGGCTCCATGTCAGAAAAATGCTATAAATAGTCCCATTTTCTCATTTTAAAAGGGGGCAAGGAGCAAAGAAAGAAAGGAGGAGGCTAAGCGAATTTGAGGAGTCATTTTCACCTTCCACACCATTTTCAACTAAGATTTGCAGATTTCTTTCTTTCTTTACACTTTTCTACATTTCTAGTGTTTAATTACTTACTTAGCTTAGATTAAAGCTTTATTTCCATTTAAACTCATCATATCTTGTAAGCATTATGGATAGTGAGTAGTTTACTTTTGATTCTGGAGTAAGGGTTGTAATATTTGAGATATTTTGTGGATTTTGATTGGGTAATCCATATTTTGTGGTCTTAATGAGTTTTATTCATTTCTTGTATGCTTAATGACATGCTTAATGTAGGATCCCATTGAGTAATGTTCTTAATCCATGGTTGAAGCAGAAAGGAGAAGACCTTGTGATAGATAATCGTGAAATTGGACTTAATTAACTTAGACCTAGAAATAGGCTAAGGATTAAGAGGATTCATGATTAATTAAAGAACTTAATGGGTCTTAATTAATTCTAAGTCCACGAAAGTAGGATTAGTTTGATTAAGGCACTCTTTGTCTCACTCGAAAGGGAATTCAAAGGATTTAAGGATTAATCTCCTTAAAACTCATAAGTTTCATAAGATTGGACAACCAATTTAAAATGCCAAAATAGCTCGAATATGAAATCCCGAACTCCGGAATCACCTTTTTACCATTGTTAATTTCTAATCAAATTTAATCATTTGCCATTTTAAATATTGCCATATTTGAACTTGCTTATTTCTATTTGATGCAATTTTAGTTTAATTAATACATTGTTGAATGGAATATTAAATATGCACATTTAGATTTCATACTCCATTACCCATTAATTCATTACTTAATCTCATAAATACTTCAATTTAGTCAACTTTTATATCGAAAATTCAATCATTAACACAACTCCTCGTGGGATCGATATTTTTCTATACTACTTGTACGACCCGTGCACTTGCGGTTGGGACGCATCAAGTTTTTGGCGCCGGTGCCGGGGAGTTGTTTGTTTAAGATTGAATTCTTGATTATTTTAGTTGTTTTTAGTTTTATCTTTGTTATCTTTTCATTTTGTGTTTGTTTGTTCTTTTCGTACTTTAATCTTTTATGAGAAGAGCTAGAAGCTCAAGTGACACAACTCATCGTTTAATCTCAAATTGAGAAATTTTGTAAGGCCAACAAGAAAGAAACCAGAAGAAGGAAGGAAGCTTCGAGAGAAACTGAATTAGAAGCAGATATGGCTGATGAAAGAATTAGAATTGGTGTTGGTAATGCTGGAAATGGTCAAAACAATGAAAATGAAGCCCAATGGGAAGAAGTTGTTAATGCAAACGTGCCTAGGGGAAGTATGATGGATCATGCTTTTCCTCGCTTTGATGACTTGAGAGAGCATAGCAAGACCAAGGATTGATGCGAACAGTTACAAAATGGATTTTGGAGTTCTTCAAATGATCCAAAACTCTCAATTTGGAGGACATCCTTCTGAAAATCCACACACACACCTGAAGAAGTTTGCTATGATTTGCGACATGCAAAAACAACCTGGAGTGTCTGATGATGCAGCAAGATTGAAGCTATTCCCATTCTCTTTGAAAGATAGAGCATTGGATTGGCTTGATTCTTTACCTCACAACTCCATTACAAATTGGGAGCAACTAACTGATGCATTTCTTGCACAATATTTTCCACCTGGAAAAACTCAAGAGCTGAGGAATCAAATGACGACTTTGGACCAAGAGAAGATGAAACTCTCTATGAATCATGGATCGATGGAAGGAATTAGAGAGATTATGCCCACATCATGCCATTCCAAAATGGATGATAAATCGAATTTCTACACAAATGTCACTCCTGCAATCAGAGGAATTATTGATGCTCAAACAGAGGAGAATTTATTATAAAGCATGAAGATGAAGCTTATGAGTTATTAGAGAAAATTGCAAAGAATACTCATCTTTGGAGTAGTCCAAGAGGACCAGCTCCAACTCAGAAAAGGCAAGCTGCTGGAATGTATGATCTTGATCCATTCAACATGATTAATGCAAAATTTGATGCACTTACAAATGTCATTGCTAAGAAGATGGAAGATTTGAGTATGTTGGTTAGTTCATCATCATCACCGGAAGTTCACAACAAGTGGCTTATGCAGAGGAAACTACCAAATGTGGAGTAGATTATGGAGAACAAGCAGCATATGTTGGTAATTATGGAAACAAGCAAATGGGGAATCCTTATTCTCAAACTTACAATCCAAATTGGAGGAATCATCCCAATTTTTCATGGGGCAATCAGCAAAATCAAGTTCAAAATCAGAATTTTCAACCACAACTGAGTCAAGTTCCATATCAGCAAAATAGGCAACCATTGCCCAATTTTCAGAAAAATATGAACCCTCCACCAAAACAAAGAAGAACGAAATTCCACCATCAAGCTTTATTGCAATGATTCTTGCCAACCAAAATAAGCATGATGAGGAGATGAGAGAGGTGAAAGCAAGGCTGGAACAAATGCAAACACACAATGTATCTTTGGAAAACCAGTTGCACAACAAGCATCTTCCTCAAGTGCCAAATCTTTTGGAAAGCTTCCAAGTCAACCAGAAAATCCAAGAGAGCATTGTCAAGCTATTACTTTAAGAAGTGGTAAAGTTATAAATGATGAGAAGAGTGAAAACAGTGAGAAGAGAGAAAATGAAAAAGGAACGATGAGAGTGAAAAACAAGAGAGTGCAGTAAAAATGTAAGGAGAAATTTGAAGAAAAGAAGAGAAGTATATACCTCCTGAGCCCTACAAGCCACAACTTCCCTTTCCACAAAGATTTCACAAAGCCAAGCTTGATAGGCAATTTGGGAAGTTCTTAGAGGTTTTGAAGAAACTTTACATAAATGTGCCTTTTGTTGATGCTCTTTCACAAATGCCCTCTTATGCAAAATTCTTGAAAGAAATTCTCTCAAACAAGAGAAAACTTGAAGATGATGAAACTGTAGCTTTGACAGAAGAATGTAGTGCTATCCTCCAAAGGAAACTTCCTCCAAAGCTAAAGGATCCAGGGAGTTTTTCAATTCCATGCCACATTGGAGAATCTTGTTCTACAAAAGCTCTATGTGATTTAGGGGCTAGTGTTAGCCTTATGCCCCTTTCTATCTATGAGAAGCTCAACATGGGAGATCTAAAGCCAACCCACATTTCTCTTGATTGGTAGTGGAACAATCAAGTATCTGAAGGGATTTTGGAGAATGTGCCCCTGAAGGTTGGAAAGTTCTACATACCTGTTGACTTTGTCATCTTGGACATGGAGGAAGATTCTAATATTCCAATTATCTTGGGGAGACCCTTTCTAGCTACAGCAGGAGCATTGATTGATGTGAAAGGAGAAAAGCTTACTCTTAGGGTTGGTGAAGAGCAATTAATTTTCAATATTAATAACTCTATGAAGAAGCATCATTCTGAAGCTGATACTTGCTTGAGAGTTGATATCATTGATGAGCTGGTTGAAGAACACTTCAGAAAGAAATATCCAGAAGATCCACTTGAAAATTGTTTGGTTCATGGAGGAGGCATAGACTATGACAACCCTCATGTAGCTGCATATACTCAACACTTAGAGGGAAGTCCACCATTCATTTCTGCTCCAGTTTTTCAACTCACACAAAAGGAAAAAGCAGAATTTAAGCAATCATCATTCAAGGAAGAAGATGCACCTAAGGTAGAACTTAAGCAACTTCCTTCTCAGCTCAGGTATGAATTTCTTGGCACTAATAACACTTATCCAAAGAATTTTAAATTCAAACTTGAGTACTTTAGAAGCTGATAAGTTGTTAAGAGTGTTGAGAAAATTTAGGAAAGTTTTGGGATACACCATAGATGACATTAAGGGAATAAGCCCACACTTTTGCATGCATAGAATCAGTTTGGAAGAAAATTGTAAACCATCTATTGAACATCAGAGGAGGTTGAACCCAAATATGAAAGAAGTTGTTAAAAAGGAAATTTTGAAGTTGCTTGATGCAGGGATCATATATCCCATCTCGCATGACTTGGGTGAGCCCAAGACATGTTGTCCCAAAAAAGGGTGGAATGACAGTGGTCAAAAATGAAAATAATGAATTAATTCCCACCAGAACAGTGACTAGTTGGCGAATGTGCATAGATTACAGAAAATTAAATGTTGCCACTAGAAAAGATCATTTTCCACTTCCCTTCATTGATCAGATGTTGGAAAGACTAGCTAGGCATTCTTACTTTTGCTATTTAGATGGATATTCAGGTTTTTTCAAATCCCTATCCATCCAAATGATCAAGAAAACCACTTTTACTTGTCCATATGTAACCTTTGCTTATAGAAGGATGCCATTTGGGTTGTGTAATGCACCAGCCACTTTTCAGAGGTGCATGATGGCAATCTTCTCAGATTTCATTGAAGACATAATGGAGGTTTTTATGGACGATTTTTCTATTTATGGATCTTCATTTGATATATGCTTGGCTAACCTTTCTAAAATTTTGCAGCGATGTGCAGATACTGACCTTGTGTTAAACTGGGACAAGTGTCATTTCATGGTTCAGAAGGGATAGTGCTTGGACATTTGGTGTCTAATGAGGAATAGAGGTTGATAAAGCCAAAGTTGAAGTGATAGAGAAGATGGCTCCTCCTACCAATGTCAAGGGAATTCAAGTTTCCTAGGACATGCCGGGTTCTCTGACGCTTTATTAAGGATTTTTCTAAAATAGCTAAACCTTTGTCTAATTTGTTAAGTAATGACACACCATTTGAATTTGACCAAGAGTGTTTGGATGCCTTTTGCAGTTGAAGCAAGCTCATCATCGCACCAATCATGCAACCACCTGATTGGAGCCTACCTTTTGAAATTATGTGTGATGCTAGCAACTATGCAATTGGGGCTGTTCTTGGTCAAAGAAAGGACAAAAAGGCTTATGCTATTTATTATGCTAGTAGAACACTGGATGAGGCTCAAACAAATTATGCAACAACTGAAAAGGAATTTTTGGCAATAGTCTTTGCATTGGAAAAGTTAAGACCTTACATTATTGACTCAAAGGTGTTTATATTTTCAGATCATGCGACCATCGGTATTTGCTCAGTAAAAGGAGGCCAAACCGAGGCTCATTAGGTGGATTCGATGCTACAAGAGTTTGATTTGGAGATTAGAGATAAGAAGGAGCCTGAAAATGTAGTTGCTTATAATCTTAGTAGGTTGAAATTGGATGGTGAAGAATTGGATGAAATCCCTATTGATGAGTTTTTCTTGGATGACCAACTTTTCTCTCTTGTTGCTAAACTACCTTGGTATGCAGACTTTGTGAATTATCTATCTTGTGGAGTTTTACCTATAGGTATGACATGGCAACAAAAGAAAAAGTTCTTGCATGAGGTGAAGTTTTATAGATGGGATGACCCTTTACTCTTTAGGAGATGTTGTGATGGTTTAATTAGAAGATGTATTCCTGAAGAGGAGGTACAAAGTATTTTGCATCATTGCCATGCTTCTGATTATGGAGGTCATTTTGGCATCTCTAAGACAGCCAGTAAAATTTTGCAAGCTGGTTTCTTTTGGCCAAATCTTTTTAAGGATGTGAGGAAATTTGTGTTGAATTGTGATAAATGTCAAAGGAGTGGAAATTTGTCAAAAGAGATCAAATGCCCTAAATAATATTCTTGAAGTGGAATTATTTGATGTTTGGGGAATAGATTTTATGGGGCCATTCCCTCCTTCATATGGTAATAGATACATCTTAGTTGGGGTTGACTATGTGTCCAAGTGGGTGGAAGCTATTGCAACTCCAACTAATAATGCTAGAGTGGTAGTGAAATTCTTGAAGAAATTTGTCTTGAGCAGATTTGGAGCTCCTAGGGCTATAATTAGTGATGGGGGTTCCCATTTTTGTAATAAGCAATTTGAGAGCTTAATGAGGAAGTATGGTGTAGTGCACAAGATAGCTACCCCATACCATCCTAAAACTTCAGGACAAGTTGAAATTTCTAACAGAGAGCTCAAGCATATTTTGGAGAAAACAGTGAACAATTCTAGGAAAGATTGGTCTATCAAACTAGATGATGCTTTATGGGCATATAGGACTGCCTACAAAACCCCTATAGGAACTACTCCCTTTAGGTTGGTGTATGGTAAGTCTTGTCATTTACCTGTGAAGCTAGAACATAGAGCATATTGGGCCATTCAGACCTTGAATTTTGATCTTAAGCAAGCTGGTGAGAAAAGGGTGTTACAACTTAATGAGCTTGAGGAATTGAGGATGGATGCTTATGAAAGTGCCCGTATTTACAAAGAAAGAACTAAAGTTTGGCATGATAAGCATCTGAGGAAAAAGGAATTCAAAGAAGGTGATTCAGTTTTGTTGTTCAACTCAAGATTGAAATTGTTCCCTGGAAAACTCAAGTCAAGGTGGACTGGTCCATATAGAGTTTCTAAGGTTTTCCCTTATGGAGCAATAGAAATTTGGAGTGAAAAATCTGGGAATTTTAAGGTCAATGGGCATAGATTGAAGCATTACATAACTGGAGACCCAATACTAGGAGCAAGTCATTACAAGCTCTCCAATCCCTCACCTCTTTTCATAAAATTCATGAAGAGTCCAAATAAGGACTATAAATTAGCCCTCTTGGGAGGCATCCCAAGTCCTTTTATTTTGCTTTTGTTGATTTACTTTCATTTTCATTAATTTTGTTTTTATCTCAAATCTCCCCAAATTCAATTTTTGACATTGTTAAATTTTGTCTCTTGTAGATGTAATTCAATGAAGAAAGGGCTGGTGAACTGTTGGGGAAGTAATTCTTAACTTGAAAAATTTTGTCCTTCAAAAGAACTGATAAGCTTTTGCTGCATAATCTGTGCAGGAGCTGCAATCTAGTTCATGCAGAGGAAATGTACATTCTGCAGCAAAAAAGGGTGTCTGCAGCAAAATGGCTCATGTTTTTGATGAGGTTGGATGTATATCAATGGAGAAAGGTTGGTGAACTACTGAAATTGCTATCCGTTTATGCAGAGCGTAAAAATAGAATCTGCAGATCACTTGTGTTTTTGGTGAGGTTGGGTGGGTAATTTTCTAATATTTGTGCTTATAATGATATTATGGTGGTTAGTTGGTCATTTTTGCGCTTCGAGCTCCTTTGGGGTTGTAGGATTCAAGGTAGAAATGTTGCATTTTCTTGGCAAATCTTGGAGAGTTCATTTCTCAATTGTGGTTAGATGCAACTTCATGTAGATTTTTATGGAGTTTTATTTGCTAAATGTTGATTTGCAAAATTTGTCTTAAAATGGCATAGTTCTCAAGGGTCTTTTATGTAGGATCCATTTTTACATGCTTGTGTGATGCACTTTTGATGAACTTTGAATATATTGATGTGTTTTTGGTGAAAATTTCTCATGGTTTGTGCTTCATAGAATTATATTTCATCATTCCAGGGTATTTTTCACACTTGCAATTCATGTTCTATTGCATTCTTGATCTTGTTGAATTGTGAATAAGCAACTGCATAGCTTATGCAATCCTGCATAACCAAAATTCTTGCCATTTTTCACCTTTATTGCAAGTGCATAAGGAGAGTGCATAACTTATGCAACTCTGCATAACCTCATTTTGTCAAATTTCATATCTGTTAAAACTTGCATAAGGTGAGTGCATGACTTATGCACTTCTGCATAACTTCAAATCCTTCATTTTCTCTCTCTGCCGAAGTTTGCATAAGGTGAGTGCATGACTTATGCACTTCTGCATAACCAAAAATCCAAAACTCCACTCTGCGAAGGTGCATAAGCGAGTGCATAACCTATGCACATCCGCATGACCGTAAACCCAAAAATCATTCTTGCCGAGGGGTGCATAAGGAAGGTGCATAAGTTATGCACTTCCGCATAACCAAGAACTCCAAAAATACAACCTTGCCGAGACCTGCATAAGCAATGTGCATAACCTATGCACTTCTGCATAACCAGAAATCAGAAAATCCCAAAAGTTGCCGAGACCTGCATAAGCAATGTGCATAGCCTATGCACTTCTGCATAACCAAAATTCTGAATTTCAAAACCTGCCGCAGAGTGCATAAGCAGAGTGCATAGCTTATGCACATCTGCATGACCACCAACCAAAATTCAAAAAAATTGCCGCAGAGTGCATAAGCAGAGTGCATAGCTTATGCACATCTGCATGACCCAATTTTCTGAAAAACCACTTTTGCCGAGAGATGCATAAGGGGAGTGCATAACTTATGCACTCCCGCATGACTTCGCTCCTCACCATTTCAGGGTCACCGAAACATGCATAAGGACAGTGCATAACCTATGCACTTGTGCATAAGCATTTCTCTGAAATTTAAATCCTTTTGAAACATGTACAAAAGAGTGCAGGTTATGCATAAATCATTTTCCCTTAGGCAGTCTCCTACAACCCGATTCAAATTCATTTTCAGCAAAGAACATTCCCACCACCTCCACTTCCCGACTCTTGAACCCCACGACCGCCCTTCAACCTTCATTCTTTCCGGCATTCTCGCCGTCTCTCTCCCATCTTCTCCACCAGCGCTCTCATCACAAAAACCCTAAATCCCCCTACATTTTCATTTCCCCCTATCTCTTCTCCAATCGGCCATGGATTCCACTCCACATTCACGGCCCGCCTCCTCTCAAGTCTCTCCATTGTCTTCGATACACCCCCCTTCCAATCCTCCACCACAAACGACACCACCACCACCTCCACCAACCACATACAAACGCAAAATTAGGTCCAAATCCGTGCGACCCATGTCCTCTGCTCCTCCTCTGTCCAAACGCAAAGACCCACCCACCCCATTTTCGGAGCCACCTCCTAAAAAGCCCAAGGCTCCAGCCTCTACACCTTCTTCCAGCAAAAAGACAATTTCAGCAGCCCCATTTGTATCAAAGCTACCCTGGCCTCTCCCTGATACAATTCAAAAAGCCGCTTTCAAAAGACTCAAAGATAGAAGGGTACAACCTACTAGGTATATATCTGCTGATGCTCTACAATCTCTGGGTTTATTTGACAATGTAGTTGCATTTCTTGACGGTATGGGTTGGACAGAATTTGTGCATAAGCAAGAGGTAGTTTATCCAATTCTAGTTTTGGAGTTTATTTCTTCATTCTCTGCTACCCTCAACTTGCATGATGTAGACCATAAGCCAATTATGACATTTAGATGCTTGGGGCAAAATAGAGAGCTGTCATTAGACCAATTTCATGGCATTTTTGGTTTTGCAATTGATGGGTTCTTTAGAGTACCACACACTGGAGTAGAGGTAGCCAACAAGGGCATCTGGAATCCTGCCCAATTTTGGAGAATCATAACAAACCAACCTCAAACTTTCTCTGCTGGTAGATCCAAAACATCCCAAATCCTTGATCCTGCACTTAGGTTTATTCATAGGCTGATGGCTAGCACCATATTGGGCAGAGGGACTAGTTCTGGTGCTGTGGGCAAATCTGAACTATTTATGTTATGGTGTGCATTTCACAAAGTTAAGGTATCTCCTGGTTACTTCTTTTGTGAACATGTGCTGCATATTGCCACCAAATCCATTGGTGACATTGTTTTGGGTGGGCTCATTACTGTCATAGCCAAGCATTTTGGCTTTAATCCTGCAGAGCACTCAATTCCAGCACTTGAGGACACTTCCTATTTTGATACTGCACACTTAACCAAAACAGGGTTCCATTTATCATATTTTGACACTGGCCACCCTGCAGCAGAAACTGAACCAATTGCACAATCAGAAACCCAACCTTTCACACCACCCCACAAAGACCCTACTACACCTACCCCACCCCCTCAGCCTACTCAGGACATTCCAGCTACCTCTGCTCAGCCCATACCTCCTACAGCTGAACCTACCTCATCCACAGCACCTCCTGCATTCAACACTAAAGCCTTATTCACCTACCTTGACAGGCTTAGTGATGATATCTACTTTGTGGATAGAAAACTTGACAGTGGTCTTGATACACTAAAGGATCGTCATGATCAACTATTTGACCTTGTCATGGAAACCAGGGACAAACAGAAAGAACTGAAGGAGATGGTGAAGCAACTCATGATCTTTCTGGGCATGCCACCTCCACCTCCATCACCTCCTCCTGCACCATCATTTCGTCAGCCAGCAGCAGCCACCAGCCCCTTAGCAACATCCTTGGACAAAGGAAAAACAATAGACATAGATTAGTGTTTAGTTTACTTTTGTTCAATCTTGTAGGACCTTTTCTTTGTAAATATGTTCAAACATTTATAGTTTGTTTTGGATTTTGTTGATTTGTTCTGAATTAGTTTCTTTTAAATTCTGTTTCTTTTGAAGTTTTATTGAATAGCTATTACATTCGTCTTCTTTGATTTTTATTGCACTTATTGCCTTTTTGTACATATTTGCCCATACTCTGTCTATATTTCCATACTTCTACTGCTGGTTGTACATTTCCCCTTGCCAATTCCCCTGCAGCAGTTTTTGTATACACTGCACAGCTATGAATTTCCTCATGCATAACCTTTGCATAGCCTGTGCAACTCTTTCTGCTACTTCTGCAGAACTGCACAGGTTGTATTTCCCTTATGCAACTGTCCTGCATAGCCTATGCAACATCTATTGCCTCTTATGCAGCACCGCATGGCTTATGCACCTTACCTATGCACATGTTCTGGACAGCACTTAACTCTGCATAACCTGTGCAGCTTCTTATGCATCCCTTTAACTTGAATTCTCATACCAGGTAACTCTCTCTTTTTGTTCTTAATTTTTACAATTCCTGGTCAATATTATTTGCTTTGAGTTTCGGATATCTACTGTTTGAGACATTGAGGACAATGTCTAATTTTGAGTTTGGGGGTGCACATTTTGATTTTTAGCTTTATTTTTCACATTTTGAGTATAAGAGCATCTCATCCCATTTCATTTACATATATTGTAAATATTTTACATATACATCCATACATATATATTCATTACACATTTACACACACATTATACATCACTTAGAAATTGTACAAATTGCATACAAATAGGCTTCCTCCATTTAGTTCATGCATTACTCATTTTAGGAATCATACACCATGCATTAAAATCTTTTGCCAAATCCCTTGAGTATTGAAAATGTGCCTATGAGAGTGATTTGACTCACCTTTTAGTTGGGTTTGTGGATTGAAAGTTTCCTAAAAGGTGCAAGGTTTTGAAGTGTCTATCCCTTGCCTATATCTTCTTAGCCAAAAAGCCACCCAACTAGTCATTTGGAGATGGAAGTGTTTAGAGGGAATTATTGGATATAAGGTAGTCAAATGAACCAATCCTAGAACAAATTTTCTAAACCTTTCAAGGCGAAATACCAGCTTGTACTTGAAAAGAGAGATGATTAGGCATTCTTTGATTTAAACCTTCTCATTTTAAACCTTTGGCCCTTTTGCCCAATTAAAATTTATCCTTGCAAACCCCTTTGAGCCTTTTTGTCCCTAATTTTTCTTGAAACCCTTATTACTACCTAGCCAATGAACCAAACACTCCAACCCTTTTCATGAGAATAATTATTCATAATATTAGGTACATAAAATAAAATAAAATAAAATAAAAAAATACAATAAAAGGGAGAAGAAATACTTGTCACCTTGTAAAAGTGCTAGTATATGTGCTTTTCACTATTGCCATTCAAAATGAAAGAAATCCACCCAAAGTATCAAAAGAAATGAGTTTGGGGGTGGCAATTTTAGGGACAATCATCAAAAGAAAATACAAAATACAAGTTAAAGTATCAAAATGTCCCTCCATTTTTATGTGTTTTGTAAACTATGCTAGCACTTGACAATCCTCATTGTGTATTCTTCTCTCCCATATAAAAAAGAGAAAAAGAAAAAAATATATAATAAAGTGTACCTTATGTTTCAAAATTGAAAATATTCTCATGCTTTGAATCCTTTTTACCTATCTTTCTTCTTAGTCTCATTTTGAACCCCATGGCCCCACTACATCCCTAAAAAGACCTTTGATCTCTTGATAGTACTAGCTACATTAGTGGAGATAGGAGTAGGGAATTTGCCTATGGGATTGGAAAATTATTCATTCATTCATTCAATTCCATCATTCCATATGGAGACACTTTGACTATTGATTGTTCTAGAATTCCTTTTGAGCATGACTCTCTCTTTTGATTGGTTGGTTTGGGGATTTGAATGATAATTGACTTGATGGCTAAGCGGTGAAAGCTTGGATAAGCATTAAATTCTTTGCATTTTGAAGGATGGGTATATGGATTGTTGGTATGGCTAAAGGTGTGTTAAGTTACCTTAATGAGTGATTTTCATAACTCTTTGGATAAGGCACCCTTAAAAACTTTGCACCACATTTTAAAGTTTGCTTGAGGACAAGCAAAAGCTTGAGTTTGGGGGTATTTGATGCACATATTTTGCATAGTCATTTAGGTCTAATTTCACAATCATTTTATTTGGTTATTAGTCATTTTTAGCTAATTTCATTAGTTATTTAGTTAGTTTTCCATAATTGTCAACTTTGGATTAATTTGTAATTTTGCTTTGTTTTGTAGGAAAAATGGTGTTTTTGAAGGACTAAAGAGAATTTTGCCATTGAGGAGTGTCTTCTACAGCAAAAGATGCCAAAACAAGTTTTCAAGCTGAAATATGCATTGACCAAACTGCATAACTTGCCGCATAAGCTATGCGCTGCATAAGGAGGAAGATCACTGTTCAGAACCAGCGAAATGTGCATAAGGAGACTACATAGCTTATGCACATTCTCACCTCCCTTATGCACATTCACGAATTTGTGCATAACCTATGCACTAAGTCATGCAACTTCCATAAGTGACCTAATCAGTAAAATCGCATAAGGGACTGCATAACTTATGCAGTCCACTTATGCAGTCCCATAAAGAGTTCATTAATGAGCTGGCAGAAGATTCCCTTAATGTATTCCTCCTAGAACATACTATTTTAGGGCTCCATGTCAGAAAAATGCTATAAATAGTCCCATTTTCTCATTTTAAAAGGGGGGGCAAGGAGCAAAGAAAGAAAGGAGGAGGCTAAGCAGAATTTGAGGAGTCATTTTCACCTTCCACACCATTTTCAACTAAGATTTGCATATTTCTTTCTTTCTTTACACTTTTCTACATTTCTAGTGTTTAATTACTTACTTCTTAGCTTAGATTAAAGCTTTATTTCCATTTAAACTCATCATATCTTGTAAGCATTATGGATAGTGAGTAGTTTACTTTTGATTCTGGAGTAAGGGTTGTAATATTTGAGATATTTTGTGGATTTTGATTGGTAATCCATATTTTGTGGTCTTAATGAGTTTTATTCATTTCTTGTATGCTTAATGACATGCTTAATGTAGGATCCCATTGAGTAATGTTCTTAATCCATGGTTGAAGCACCGAAAGGAGAAGACCTTGTGATAGATAATCAGGAAATTGGACTTAATTAAATTAGACATAGAAATAGTCTAAGTATTAAGAGGATTCATGATTAATTAAAGAACTTAATGGGTCTTAATTAATTCTAAGTCCACGAAAGTAGGATTAGTTTGATTAAGGCACTCTTTGTCTCACTCGAAAGGGAATTCAAAGGATTTAAGGATTAATCTCCTTAAAACTCATAAGTTTCATAAGATTGGACAACCAATTTAAAATCCCAAAATAGCTCGAATATGAAATCCCGAACTCCGGAATCACCTTTTTACCATTGTTAATTTCTAATCAAATTTAATCATTTGCCATTTTAAATATTGCCATATTTGAACTTGCTTATTTCTATTTGATGCAATTTTAGTTTAATTAATACATTGTTGAATGGAATATTAAATATGCACATTTAGATTTCATACTCCATTACCGATTAATTCATTACTTAATCTCATAAATACTTCAATTTAGTCAACTTTTATATCGAAAATTCAATCATTAACACAACTCCTCGTGGGATCGATATTTTTCTATACTACTTGTACGACCCGTGCACTTGCGGTTGGGACGCATCAAGAAGATTAAAGAGTATTAACTGTTTTTTATTTTTAATATTACTTTTTATTTCTACAAAATATAATAAATATTATAACAAATAATTAGATGAGATAAAAAAATAATTTAGCCAATTATTATATGTTTTCATAAAAATAAATTTATTCAATTATCAGGCAAAATCTAAATGTGATAGATAAAAATATATGGAAAAAGTATATATCTAAGTGTAGGTGAGGATATTACTAACAAATATTAACGAATTAAACAAATATTAACTAATTAAAAATGAATGCCTATCACATAATCTTTCTATCCAATTTCTGATTTGTAATATATGAATTGGAAACAAACCAATCCTAAGTAAGTGAATCGTTTAATCTTAACGAGCCTCGAAGAGATTTCTTCTACGAGAGGTTAGGTTGTCAATTATGAGCTATACTTAAGCAAATTATCACCAGCTTGGAAAGACCTTTGATGCTAACTGTTATGCAGTGACTTGATTGTTAATTATTAAGAATGGTTAGCTATGAAAAATTTGCAATTCTTCATCTTATCAATAAAAAAAAATTAAATAATAAATCAACTTGGGCTCTATAAACTTAAGAAATGCAATGAGTTGCTGCCAAGTAATCTTTCACTTGTCGAAGATTTCAACTTTAGCTTTCAAATTAGAAAAGAGCGGCTGGAACAAAATTGGCATAAAAATTGTCGATTTTGGCATTCGAGCCGACTTCTCATGCCAAAATTTTGTGAGAGAGAAAAAATTAGAGTGAATGTTTTCTTAAACCTTTTATGAGGTTTTGGATGTAATTAGATTTGAGAGTTTGAGTATTTTATTAGAGATAAAAATATTTGGTATTTGTAATTATTTTTTTATAATAAAATATTTATTTGTAGAGTAAATTTACGTTGAAATATTTATAATTTTATATTTTTTAATTATGAATTATTATTTTCTTTTACACTAACATAAATATAATTCTTATAATAATTAGCTCAACAAATTAGAATCCGAGCTTTGTTTATCTGTTTTGACCAACTGGTATGCGTGTTTTCTTGGCTTTTTTAAATTGGAGAAATTTGCAACTTAATTAATTTTAGTTCCTGTTAATACTAATTAGTCCAAGTCCACCCTAGTTGTTGATGTTCTTCCTCTAGTGCTTCTTGTTAATTTCTCTGTCTTTTCCTTTCTTTCAACCCGAACTTGAATTTATTATTGTCTATATATGTTAGATACGCCTGTAGTTTATTTGCTATATATAGTCTTATCTGGTGTAAACTCTAGGTTACTAGCTAGCTGTGGGATCAATCTAGGGTTTGTGTTTAAGGTGAAGGCACAAAACCCAGCCAAGCTTACTACTCTTTAATTTTAATTTGTCCATTTCTAAGTAATTTTAGTTCAATCATGAAATATTTTAATAACTAACATATGTCTGCTCTCAGCTCACAACTGCCACTTGATAAGATTTCTCAGCTAGTGCTACGCTCTAGCTAGTTGTAAGTATAATTTGCACATAGAAAACAATTGTTGATATACCAAACTCCTTTTTATAAAGAAATGTTGAATAAAGTACATGACGATATTGTGAAATGCTCTTACTCAAAGAATGCTAAAACTATGGCAAGTTCTCTAATTGTTGAATTTAAAATTATCTCTATCAAAATAAATAAATAAATAGATAAAATCAATTCGATTTGACTCTTCTTTCTGAGAAATTATAAGGTGCACCCAGTGCACATACACCATCTCTCATAATCATACAGGACTCACTCTCTATATTATAGGGAGGGCTCACTTTTCTATGAGAGAATAAATTATTTTTTTTAGTGTTCCTGGTGTATCTAATAATTAGCCCTTCTTTATTGTATATATTTTTATTTATTTTTTTTACATTTGTATTGAATATAGGACTCCAACGGATATACGATTCTAGTTAATTTTTCTTTTTTATAATTTCATCATAAAATTTAAAGATTTCACTATATTGATGAATAAAAAATGAGTCATTTTAGAGTGGATATATAGCGTCATTGAATTATAATCTGTCGCAATAGAACGCTAAAGAATTTAAAATTTAATTAGAGTTAAATTGAAATTTAATTGATATATTATTAAATGTAAATTAATTATAATTATAAAATTAATAATTTAAAAAATAATAATATATTATTATAAATAATTGTTTAACGTATTTTATGAATAATTACTGAAAATAAATTTAACTAAATGATATTTTTTAAAAAAGATAGTCTAAAATTTTTTTATTGAAATTTTAGATTTTGATATGAGAATGCACTTCTTTCTAAGAACCAACTGAAGTTAGCTGTTAGATTTCATGAATTTTGGTGAGTTGATTGATCTGGAATGTAAAGGTTACATGGTTTAACAAACAATTTGGAGCCTCAACTATCATAGAAAGATTAGACAGGGCTCTTGTGTCAGTCCTATGATGAGAAGCTTTTCCTAAGGCCTACATTATTCATGAGGCTCTTATTGGGTCTGATTATAGACCGTTAATTTTGTGTTTGGAGGGACCTAGACCAAAAAAGACTCAATTCTTTTTCAGGTTTGAAGATAAATGGATGAAGCATTTAGAATGCCTGGAAGTGATAGCTTCAGCTTGGTCTCATGTGTTTCAGGGGTTTTCCTATGTTCTCTGTTGTTCAAAAACTAAAGCAGTGCAGAAGAGAGCTTAGCCAATGGAGTAAAGTTCATTTTTCTGGGAATGCAGCAGAGCTAGCTATGTTGAAAGACAAGCAAAAGGAGATTCACTCTAATCCTAGCCTAGAAGGTAATAAGTTGAACAGCAAACCTTGTCCCGACTTTATGAGTTATGGAGAAGAGAGGAAACCCACTGGATGCGAGAAAACCCACTGGAAGCAAAGATCTCGCATCCAGTGGCTAATGGAA
The DNA here is from genome assembly GCF_030052815.1 of Hevea brasiliensis. NCBI lineage: Eukaryota > Viridiplantae > Streptophyta > Magnoliopsida > Malpighiales > Euphorbiaceae > Hevea > Hevea brasiliensis. The sequence continues at coordinate 7,533,478 of NC_079500.1, forward strand.
GGAGACAAAATACACGGTTCTTTCACTTATCTACTTTTCAGAGAAGAAATAGAAATTTTATAGTGAAGTTGCGAAAGCAAGATGGTCATTGGCTTGAAACTGACCAAGAATTTTTTTATTAAAGAAGATGTACACCAGCAGCTCCACTAGAGGGGAAGAGGAAGTCTCCAACCTGGTTCCTAGAATTGTCACGAAAAAAATGAATGAACGCTTCCTTGCCCCAGTTAATGATACTGAAGTTAAAAAAGCAGTGTTTGAACTGGATGGTCTAAAAGTTCCTAGTCCAGATGGATTCTCTGGAGTTTTTTATCAAAAAAATTGGGATGCAGTGGGAGGAGATGTATGCACAGCTGTGAAAAGTTTTTTTTCTGTTTTTGGTTATCTTTTGAAAAAAACTGAACAGAACTAATATTATTCTCATCTCAAAGTGTAAAAGTCATGTGAATATCAATCAAAACAAGCCTATCAGCTTGTGCAATTTCCTGTACAAAGTTGTGTCTAAGATTTTTGTGAATAGAATATTTTAAAATTAGTAAAAATCAAAAAAGTATTTTATTATTAGAAAAATATTATTTATTAGGTGAGGATTTATTTGACCTTAATTAAAAATATTTGTCCTTATTTAACCTAAAACTTAATTTTAAGCTATGGCCCTCAAGTAAAAGTACATAGACTTATTTGGCCTTTTTTTTAACATATGATCAGTCATGCATGCTCATAAATAACAATCTAGATGTTACCTAATTTACAAAATCAATTTACTCCATGGAATTCAATGAAGGGTAGAGAGTGAAGATAGACCTTGCTCACACTTCAGATTAGTACCAGTTTTAGAGCACAATGCACCTTCTCTTCATTTTTTTTTCTTTTTTTGGGAAGCCACACGCATCCTTTACTACCATGAATGAATTAATCACGTTTTGGCCGTCTCTTGGAACAAAAAAAATTCGCTGCTCTCGGCCAATTAATGAATGAAGCCAACCGTCTCACTTTCTATCTCTCAGCACTCTCTCTAATTCCAACCAATGCAAGTTATGGCTTCCTTAAAACAAGAATCTCACGTCAAACTTGCTGACTTCTTAGCCATCTTTCCACGTAAAAGTTGCATCCAATAAGAATTATGGCTCCAAGCCATAATATATGCTCTTAGAAAAACTAACCTGGATTATAGCCACTATGGCTTTGTTAAACAGTTCATGTAACTGCATGGGAAGAGAGTTCTTCTTCCACGTCTAAGCCAACTGCCACCAATTTCATATGGGTTCGGGTTGGCCATCATGACCCATTTTCCTTCAATGACTAAATTCAAATATCTTTATCAATTTAAATGAACTTCAATGAAACTTTACGAGATAGTCCAAGTCATTCTAAAACGTCTTTGTATTGACAAGTTGGGCACAACCCCAGGTAGGGTGCAATTATTAAATTTCTGAGTCAAACCCGAAAGATGGACCATTGTGGAATTTCTTTTCTTGTTGTATTCGCATGAAATTTACATACTAATTTTATGGAAGTCTATCAAATAATTAATTAATTGAAAATGAAGGAGGGATATGGTTGTTGTTATGCCTATTACATAATCTTTCTATCCAATTTCTGATTTGTAATGTGTGAATTGGAAACAAGCCAATCCTGAGCATGGAAATGGTTTAATCTTAACGAACCTCGAAGAAATTTCTCCTTTGAGAGGTTAGGTTGTCAATTCTGAGTAATACTTAGAACAATTATCACCAACTTGGAAAGCTCTTTGGTGCGAACATAACTTTGTTCATATATTAATTAGTTCAACAAATTAGAATCCTAGCTTTGTTTATTTGTTTTGACCAGCTACTACGTGTTTTCTTGGGTCTTTTAAATTGGAGAAATTTGCAACCACAAGTCCAAGTCCACCCAAGTTGTTGTTCTTCTTCTTCTTTATTTGTTAATTTCTTTGTCTTTTCCTCTCTTTCAACAAGAACTTGAATTTATTATATGGTATGTTAGTTATGCCTGAATTTTAGTTGCTATAAATAGTCTTGTCAGGTGTAAACTGGAGGTTACTAGCTAGCTGTGGGATCAATCTAGGGGTATTTGTGTTTAAGGTAAAGGCATTAAAACCCAATCAAGCTTACTACTCTTCTAATTTGTCCATTTCTAATTAATTTTACTTGAATCATGACATATTTTTATAGCTAACATATGTCTGCTCTCAGCTTACTGCTGCCACTTGATAAGATTTCTCATCTCACTGCTGCCACTTGATAACATATTATCAATTAACTATCTATTAGCTTTGAATTCTATGGTTTATGCTCTAAAAATTGTGACCTCTGTCTCTCTGCGAGAATGTTCTTATGCTTGTCAATGATCATTCAGTGATTTATTACCGCAGGTGCTTAAAATTTAGCTAGCCATGACTGCCATCATAACTGCAATTATATCAGCAGCCGTTGGTGTTATATCCCTATGTTATTCTATGTCCAAAGATACATATGCTTATCTCCAGAAGAAAGTTCGTTACTCAAATAATCTAGACAAGAACTGTGAAGCACTATACTGCGGAATAGATTTTCTCCTGCGTTTAAGGACTGACATCGAACGCATGATCCAAAGACGGGGAATAAGTTCGCCGCCGATTTGCAAGAACTGGAATGAGAGGGTGTGGAAGATTGACGGCGAAGCAAGAACTCTATTCAGAAAATATAAGCATACCAAGCAATCAACTTGGTTTATGGCAAGAGCAAAACTTAGCAGAAAAACGATCAAGCTCTTGGAAAAAGCTAATGAGCTTAAAAATGATGGCAAAGAGTTAGCCAATTTACTCTCTCATCATAATCGCAATAATAAACAAGAGATCAGAAGATAAATGCTGCACATAAGGTGGTGGAGGAATCATGCTTATCAAAAAAAAAGGGTGGTGGAGGAATCATGTGGCTGGTGTTCAATTAGCTTGCTAATCAGCAATAGTTTGTGGTCGTAAATTAGTTGTTCTTGTATGCATGGCTTTTATTGTTATTATTTTGGGTTAATTTAGTTTGTTATAATATTTTACAAGAAAAATTTGTGTTGAACCTCAATTTGTTATATTAGTATCTGAGGTCAGGTCAGATAGATACAGAAATTTGTCATTTTGATAATTTTTATCTAAACTAAATCTATCATAATTTAAAAGAAAAATATTGAGACCTATGTATTTAATAAATACGTCTCACTATATATCTTATATCTTGGAACCTAATTTAGATAAAAAAAATCTTGCTCTTTAATTAATCTAATTAGAATAAAAAGTTTATTATATATTTAATACTATTTATTAGGGAACACCTTAAATTTAATCTTAATTATATTGAACTATAATTAATTTATATTGATTTTTTTTAATTTATATTGATTTTTTTAATTTATATTTAATACTATTTATTAGGGAACATCTTTAATTTATATTGATTTTTTTTTTCAATTCTATCACCTATTTGGTTTTTTTTTTTTTCATTTTCTATCATTATACTATCACCTAATTAGTTTTAAGTCAAGTCGCTATGCCATTTTATTTAATTTATTTTCTTTATTTCATACATAAGTGGTTGAGCTCCTTACACACACTCTTGTTTTGATACCTTACTAAATTTAGAGAGTATTGTGTACATATATAACACTTTAATTCAATTTTACTATGAATTTATATAAGTGATTGGGTTATTTATACATTAAAATATTAGCTAATTCAATATTACAATTCAACTATTTATATTGTGTCATTTTGTATATTTTCAATGTAAAATTTATCGATACAAAATTCTAACAAAATATAAATTAATCTTTCCTAATATGTGTCAGTTTCAAGTCTTACTCCCTCGATCTTTTATAATAAAAGAAAAAAGCATAAAAATAAAGTTAATTTTTATATGTGTTTTTTGAACTATAAAACATCTCTCATTCCCACCAATAAGCTTGAATTTAGTATATTTAAATCATATCCAAAACTGTGAAATTTCATGTTCAAGTCTCCATTAAAGCCAAATGAATAAAAGAAAATAAAAACTTTCATTTTTACACTCCTTTTAGATTAAGTCATTTGTAAGATAAGAATTCTATTCTAATAATAGAATTCAATTCATTTCTATTGGTAATAAGATTTTTTTTTAATAAATAATAATAAATTTAAATTATTTTTTTTCTTTATTATCTTATTATCTTTTAAGCTAAATATTAATGTTTATGTTTATAAATAACAACTATTTTTATCAAATCTATTTTTGCAGAAATTCTAAATTATTATTATTATTATTATTATTATTATTATTATTATTATTATTATTATTATTATTATTATTGTGAAAATATGAATTTTTTAACATCCAAGTAAAGCAACAATAAACTAAGATGGATCTCTTTTTTTTTTTCAAAATTAACAAAAACAACATAATAAATTTCTTAATGTCAATTGTAAAATCATCAAATAATAATTCTCAATATACACACATTATATAAAAAAAAAATCTAAATATTTATAGTTCAACAATTAGATATAGCTGTAAAAAAAGAAAAAGCTAACCTTAAAATATCTAAGTCAAGACTCAAAAAAATTATATAGTGTAAAAAATAAAAAAGTGATATTTTTTAAAATAAATATTTCCCTTTATTTAAGATTTTTTAAAATAAAAATTTCTCTTCTAAACTTTATTTATATTACTTTTAAGTAGTTTTTAAAATTTTAGGGATTATGAAATTAATTTTCTTCTTTATCAGCTTATTGAACTATAAATTTATCCTAATTTAAAATAAAAATTAAAAAAATCAACTAATCATTTTAATCTAATTTCAATAAAAAAAAAATAGTAATCACCAATGTTTGGATATCAGCTCCAGTGCAAGTGGGCCTTTGAAATTGTGGGTCCATGTGAGGGCATTAACACACGCTAAATTTGATTGAACTAAGCCCACGTTGTTTAATAATAAAAAAAGGAGAGATTTCAGTGATTACTAAATAATTTGGCTAATCTCTATATATATATATATATAAAGGTATTTTCAAGAGTCTGTCACATAATATTTTCTCTTATAATATTTTCATATAACTAATATGTGACATTTTCTTTTATAATATTAATACGTGATATTTTTTTCTATAAAATTGCCTTATGAAATTCTCTATTATATAAAAATTATAAATTATTTAATAGTTATTCTACTAATACTATAATAAGTAATAACTATTACAAGGTAATTTATATTAGTTATGTATATTTATATTTATATTATATATAGATATATTTTAATTATTTCTATTATGAAAAAATTTACGAGATAAAAGTAATAAAAATAAAATTTAAAATAATTAATAAAAATTTAAAATATTATATTATTTTTATATATTAAAATTAAATATATATATATATATAAATTAAAATTATTAATAATTATGTGTATTAGTACGGATAATCCTCTAATTATATGATATGCCACTTTTTAAGATAAAATTTCACCTTTTCATATTTATAGGAAGTGAGACTCATGATTTTATATAGAGAGAGCATATCCCCTAAGAACACAGAATAATTTTTCAATTAATTTTGATATTAATGATCTTAATTTTGACAAAAACGATCCATTCCAAATTAAATAATGCTTTTTTTTTAATCTTCTTTTTTATTTTTCAAAACAAATGGGAAACTAAAATTTCTAGGAGTTGGAAAAATATTGTTTGCCAAGCCTTTTGGTGATAATCCAATGATCTGAGTTTAATATAATCTTCATTGAGTCAATTAAGAAATACACTAGTTTTCTCACAAGTAATATCATATATTATAATGTCATGTTAGTGTTAATTGGGATTTACTATGCTTTAATTTTAACTGTGCTGGAGTTTCACAATATGAATACACTATTTAAGGTATAATTGATTTTATTTTTTTATTTACCCAGCTTAATCGGGTACATAAACGCAGTTAGGCTTGGGAGGAGCTGAGGGGTGTCATGGACTTATTAATTAGAAAAATAATAATAATAAATGAGTAGGCTTTTTGGTTCAACACATCTCACATAAGTTCCTATAGTCTTTCAATTTCTTGTGAAGCTTGCAGGGATTCACAGATACAGATATAGGTAAATGTATTGAATCAAATTCATCTTCCTTTTAAATATTTCTGATATGTAATGATTTCCCAGAAATCATTTTTGCAGGTTCTCACTTCTTATCAAGTTTTCCTGATGACTACTCTTGGTGTTGGTGAAATTATAGCTATAGCAATTGCTAGTGCAACACTTTTGTATGAGGTTGGTAAAGATGCATTGAAATGTGTCAAGAAAGAAGCTTCTTATTCAAGGAATCTGAAGGAGAATTTTGAAGCCTTACGAGGGGAACTTAACTTCCTTCTTGGTTTTAAAAGTGATATTGAGCGTAGGATCCGTAAACGGCGAGGAAAGTACAGGGAAATCCATAACAGATGGAATAGCCAAGTGCAAGAGATTGAAGAGAGAGCAAAATCCTGTCTAGAAAAATATGAACACGTCAGAAAATGCTGTGTTTTTCACAGATCAAAGCTCAGCAAAAAAATGATTCCATTGTTTCATTACTATACTATCAGGAAAGAATCTAGCTAGCAGCAACTTTGAGGTGGTTTTTTAATTCTATTCGTGAGTTCAACAACTATATTATGTACGTTTATAAGTTCTGCATATATGGAATGCTAATTCTCAACTGCAACAATGCCTCTATTCCAACAAGACTATAGCCATTCAATAACATACATCAACAGGAACAAATATGTCATCCCAAGAATCCTTTGTGCTTTCCCACTTCAATGACTTCCACCAGCTAGACTCGCCCATGATCTTCTTTAGATTTCCATTTAAAGCTTTATCAAGAATAGGTAGCTTTTTGAGATTGGGGCAATAACAAACACTAATCCATTCCAGTCTTGGAGAAAGCAGCAAACACTCGGAGAATCCAACCAGTCTAGGCAAGTAATGGAGAGATACCTTCCTTAACCTTGGGAAGATTTGTACATCCTCGGATTTATAGCAGGTCACTAAGGTTATGATTTCAGGGCAATCATCAACTGTGAGCTCTTCTAGACATATGAGAGTTCTAAGCAATTCCGAAGTGAAAATGGTGGTTAACTGTGGACATGCGCGCAGAGTCAAGAATTTCAGAACAAATAAGCCACTATAATGCAATGGTCCCTCCCATATGCTTCTTAAATTCTTCATATAGTATATGTGCAGATATTCCAGTGCTAAATCACCAAGTCTGGCTTCTATTTGATTTCCATCTATAATTGCTTGAAGCTCATTGCATTCCCCCACCACACAACATTTTAGTTGCTTCAGATTTCCATATCCAAATTCAGATAATTTTCTAATAGTCACATGGCGATCTAAGAAAAATGCAGTTGCATGTCTAAGTGCCTGCTTGATATCTCCAGGGATTGCTGTACCATTTACATACTTCAAGCACCTAGCATATCGTTCCAACTCGAACTCAATATCGCTAGGGAGTCGAGATATGATGCGCTTGACCCTACAACCAACAGTAAATCTGAAATGTGACAATGGTGGATCTGCCATAACAGCATCATACCACTTGAAATATCTCAGAAGTTCTACCCTAGGAAAGTAGAATTTAAGTGTGTTTAGCACTGGTAAGTGACAAACTTCAGAAACAACATCCTCCACACATGCTTTCCACCATTCATCATCAGGACTCGCGTCGATGCTTAATTCTTCTAACTGTGATAAAGCAGATATCATACCACAAGGAATCAAAGGATTTGACTGTTTTGATCTTCTGTGATTCATAGGCTCACAGAATGACACTTCCAAGCATGTCAGATTTGTTAATCGTTCAATTTCCTTAGGCAGATCCATGATCTCTGTCCCTTGAAGATCAAGTACCTCAAGATGCTTCAGCTCTCCAACACTAGGAGACAATGCCATAAGCAGTTCACAATTATTTAAATAAAGCCTTCTAAGGCTCACCAACTTGAATACAGATTCTGGCAAAGACTTGATGCGAGTTCTGGACAGGTTCAGGATTTTTAGAGCAGGCATATGATGGAAAAATGATGGAGGTATCTTTCTTAATTTGCAATTTCTTTGGAGGAACAATGCTTCTAGTATGAGGCATCTTGGATTCTCTGGCAACACCGATAGTTCATTATCCATCAAGTAAATAACTTTCGAGCTCTCCCATTCCTCAACCTTTGGTGTCTCAGTCAATCTCATACCTCCTTGCATCAGAAACAATCTCCCCTCCTCTGGTAAGATGATATGATCTACTAATATATGTCGATACGTCTCCTCCAGCTCAACAAATTGACTGCGAGAAGTTCTCCTCAGTAGATTGGCACTTGTCAGCGTGTCCAGAATTTGATTGCCTTTATGATGGTTATCTATTAGACCATCTGCAATCCAGCTATCTATCAACAATGCTACTTTAAACACTTGATTCTGAAAAAGCTGCACACAATTTCTTAAGCATTTTCTAGTTATGTCATCAGGTAGACATTCATAGCTGAATTTTAATGCATTAATCATGATAATTTCTAATTTGTCTTGATGAGATATCACCCATACAGGTTCCTTGCTTAATGTTTCAAGCACATTGTTCCAGATACGAATATCACAAGCATCTTTTAATGCCCTTGCAACTAGGATGATGGCATGTGAACAGTGGCAACACATCTCAACTATTCTTCTTGCTAGTGGTTGAACGCTGGGAGAAGAATCCACAATTTCACCAACATTCTGGCAAAACAATTCCCAGGACAATAAATCTTCTAGTCTTACCTTCCAGTCCACTGCCATCTGATCGCATATCTGCTCTAATCTAGTTGTCAAAATTATCTTGCAACCATTTTCAGGGGTTGGCTTAGGGATTCCCATCATTTCTAGATTTATGAACTCACAAACATCATCCAAAATTAATAAGAACTTCTTGCAGTTTAGCAAATTGAACAGTCCCTGTGAGTTTATATGCTCATTATGATCAATCTTTCTAGAAGCTAATTGTCTCAAGATCTCCTGCTGCACCTGGATCATGCGCCAAACCTTGGAAACCTTAACCCAAATAACACTTTCAAAAAATCTCCTTACCATAGGCTGATCCCTCAGGGTTTCTAACAAAGTTGATTTTCCAATCCCTGCTCTTCCATAAATCCCAATCTTACCTATATCTGAATTTCCCATGCTTCCCATGATTATGTTCAGGCTACGATCAAATTTCATATCTTTTTCTATAATAGCTTCAAGTAATGTCTCAGATGGAGCAATGCATATTGGTTTCTGTTTATTCTCTAGTTCTGCTCTTGGGTGTGTTGCTTTGGTCCAACATTGATCCCTAACTTCAGTTATTCCCTCAAAAATGGTTCTTGTGTCAAATTTCTTGCCCAGCTTAGATTTAATCCTTGCCATTCTCACTGAAGCTGTGAACAAATAGAAACGAAAAAATTTCGGATTAATAGCAGTCCAGAATTCCACTAAAGCCAATGAATCATTTATCAAGGGAGAAAGAAAATGATGCAGTGAAATGAGTCAGTCTTCAAATACTACAACTGGCATATATATTCAAATTAAACTGCTGCACCCTAGATCACTTCATGCTACATCATGATTAGGATAAGATATTGGTTTTAGTCTTGAAGCTGCATCATGATACCTGGATCACTAGGATTGATCTGTATTCGGTCACTGGTTTCATCTTTAGCCATTTGGCGTAGCCGGCATTCCTTGCTACAGAATGAATCTCCTCTGCAAAAATTTCACGTTACAGAAAAGCATGTGAAAGAATCTAATACATTGCTCCATTTTCGTTTCAGGGTTAGCTTCACACAATCTACCATGAGGCCACTAGTTAAGCAATAATTAAATATTTGATTTTTAGAAAATATAACCAACCAAACATAGCCTTAATTATTGTATTATAGGGATTAATCGTATAATGAGACAGATTTAATTTATAGTAATTCATTTAAATTTAATCTCACAAATAGAACTTCTAATAATAGTCATTTAAAAGCTAAAACTCAATCCAATACTATTATTTTCTTAGTTAATTATACAGCATACTGATGAAATGTCAAATTACAAATTTATGATGATTTACATATTTATGGTTCAAAAATAAAAATCAACAAAATATTTATTTATTAAGAACATTTATATTTAATAAAATTATAAAAGAATATAGTAATTCAATTTGATTTGGTTAAGCTTCTATTTTATAAAATTCAAACCACAAGTAATTAAATAAAGGGAAATTTACGATTTGGTCTGATTTTGGAAAATTAATTATTTAATCCCTAGGTTTTACGCTATATTTCACTTTAGTCTCTTAATTTTGAGAAGTTAATTATTTTGTCCTTTTACTTTTACTATATAGAAAAATTTAATTCCTATAATTTTAATATATAAAACAATTAAGTCTTCCTATCAATGGATGAAATTATTATAAATATTAAAATTATTATAAAAATTAAAATTATAGGAACTAATTATAAATATTAAAATTATTATAAATATTAAAATTAAATAGACTAAATTATTTTATGTATTAAATTATAAGAACTAAAGTGTAATACAGTGTAAAACCTAAAAATTTAAGGACTAAAATATAATATATTACAAAATTCAGGAACCAAATTGTAAATTTTCCTTGAATAAATCTACTTGGTTAATCAATTTTTTAAAAAATATTCTTTGAATATTTCTTTTTTGATTTTTCCATGCCCATAAGATGTTTGATATAAGATAAAACTCCAATGGAAATTAGAAGGAAGAATTTGAACAGGAGCTTCGATCAATTGGAGAGATAAAAGAGTGACGACTAACCTGTACATGAATATGTTTCTGTCATCACCCAAAGGTTCTCCGCAAAGAAAACAAGTTCCCCGAACATCAAAAAACGTCCTTCGAGATCTTGTACGTGAAACTGAAGATTTTGATGAGCTGCTCGGAAATAATACACTATTGCTACTCGCCCAACCAAATGGCTGAGAGAGGAATGGCTGAGAGAGGAATGGCTGAGAGAGGAATGGCTGTTTCGTCCCTAAGATTTCAGCTTCCAAGTCTGCAACAAAAGTTAAGAAGGTTTGTATAGAACCACAAAATTTTTAAGATCAACCCACAAATTCAGTTGCTAAACAAATGTAGAGCATTAAATAGCAAGCACATAGCTAAGAAGAAGCTTGATATACCTTGAAGTCCAGACATTTTGATGTTCTGGTAACGAAGAGCTCTTCGACAACTTTCTTTTTCCAATCTGTCAGCTTTTGATGTTTGTTAAGGCTCGTAGGCGTTGAGCTTCTTTGCAGGCAAGCAAATTTAACGCACATACACAATCGCACCAAAAAAAAAAAAGGAAAAACTCAATCTTTATCTTACTCGAAAAGCTTTCGGGTAACATAAAAACATCTCCAAAACATAAAAATAGTAAATATGGCAAAACATTAAATTTAGAAACGATTTCAAATTCATACCTATTTGATTCTATTCTTTCTTTTCTGAAAATGGGATAGATAACTGAGAGATCTCATTGAGAGTTCAGTTGCTCTTGGACTGTTCAAGGTAGACTTTTGTTTGGAAGGGATAAGAAATGAGCCAATGAGATAAAGAAGGAAAGAAGAAAATAAACAAAGGATCATATTTTTTATTTTAGTGAAAAAAAATAATAAAGAGAAAAGAAGAGAGAAAATTTTTTAAATTTATTATTTTAATTTTAATTTTATAAATTATTTAAAAAATTAAAATGAAAAAATAAGGGTATATAAATAATTTTCTTTAATAAGTAAATTTTTTCTTCTAGTTAATTTATTTTTTCTTTAAATTAGAATAAAAATAATAAGTATAAAATAAATGTTATTTTCTTTCTCTTTTAATTTAAAATTATTTAGAATCATTTATAATCTATCTCAAATTTTTAAAATAAAAATTTATTTAAATTGAATTGTATTCTTTCTCTCAATATTTCCTTTTCATTTTCGAATATAAAAAAGTAGGAACCTCACTTTACTTTTCATCGTGTATTTTCTTTTCTCTTCCTTTGCTTAAAGCTAAAGGAAGAGATAAAAAAAATTTGTCCCTTCTCTTGTATGACATGATAGAGTTTCTTATTTAAAAAAAAAGTTTGGTATCCTTTTTTTTTCATCAAAATAAAAAGATTTTATTTATATAATAAGAATATAAATAAATGCAAAATTTATAAAATAAAAAACATCAAATTGCTTACACAGTTATTTTTTTTATGGCATAACCCGTGAGAGAGTATTTAGTTTATCTATTAAATGTAATTGATAGTTGGTAGATATTCAAATAAGTGAATTAATATATTTAATAAATTTAAAAAATTAAAATTAATAATTTATAGCTAACTGATATAATATTCATCGACTGCAGTTTGTATCAGTTTTATCTTTAAAATTATTTTAATCGGTTGATAATTGATTTAATTTTATTTTTTTTATAATATATTAATTTTTTTATTTAATTTAAAAATTAATATTATTGATGCTTTTATTTTATTTTATTTATTTATATTTTAATATTTTAATTAGCACATTATAATTTTTTTAAATATTTTTTTATTAATAATATAAAATATAAAATATTTATTTATTATAAAAAAATATGTTTTTTACATATAAGAACTTAAAATTAATTATAAATTTTTTTTATAAATAATAATAATAATTCATTTATGATATAATATAATAAATTAAATTAATAATTATATATTTATTTTAATAATATAATAAATAATATAATATATTAAATTAATACTTATATATTTATTTTAATAATAAAATAAATTATACCGCATACGTCCTTATTTTTATTCATTGTCCCTGTGCTTAAAAAAGGAAGAAAAAAAAAACAAAAAGGTGGGGTTGGGGGGGGCGACTTCTGCCCGCGCCTCAAAGACTCCGTCTCCTTTGCCCAGTTCATTGATGTGAGCTCAATTGCCAGTGGCATTAGCCTTGCCGGGATTCATCTACAGCTTTGGGCTTTCCCTTTTCCACTTCTTTTTTCAAGTTTAAGAAATTTTCTCTGTTTTTTTTTTTTTTTTCCTTTTTTTAGCTCAGTTCAAATTCTGTAGGTATGAGCAAAAAGGTCAATCCATGGAAAATCTAGCCTGAACTATAGAACCGGTACTCCAATACAAGCTCTTAGGTAAGATTAGCTTCCTTTTGCCATCTTGTAATTAATTTTTGGCTTCAAATGCCAGGAAAAGAAGAAGAAACGAAAAGGGTCTTTCCGAAAAATGATTTCCCTTTTTTTTTCTCTTTCTTTCCTTCTTATTGTTTATTTATTTATTGGGCAACATGACTTTGTAGCTGATTTTCTTGCTCTGTGTTGTGGACTTCTTTCCAATTTCATTACACCAGAGCAATTATATATATATATATATATTTTGCATACATGTCTCAATTAAAGTTTAATTTTTGAGTTGTAAAAATAATAGTGAAGAAAATGCCTCTGTTGTAAGCCTAAAAGATTTTTTGAATTTCAGAGACGGTTTAATGGTGTCATTAGAACAAATAGGGTGTGAGATTTCATTGACTTCATGCAAAGAATAGAGTTTTTGGCAGTGGGATTATAGTTCAGTGTATGATTAGGGTAATCTCTTTCATAATTATATTGATTCTTTATGTGGTATCTTTAGTATTAGTGGTTTTGATTTTGTCCCTCTTATAGGGATGACTGAGGCATTAGCTGCTGCAGCTTCAGCAACAGCAGTTGAGGCATACAAAGATGTGAGAAACATAATTGGGTCCATTGATGGAGCAATAGACTATGCAAAAAATTTAGAAAAGAATTATGAAAGGTTGAAAGAGGATGCAAAGAAGCTGTATGCAAGGAGGGATGATTTGTTGGCTAAAATAAACACAGATAAGAGAAAACAAGCCACCAAAGAATGTGAAGTGTGGATTTGCAAGGTGAACAAAATTGAAAAAGAGGTGCTAAACCTGGAAGCCGAATATGAGGAGCAAAAGAAGCATCATCGCTTTTGGCAGTATCCAAATCTTAGCAAATGCATGGCAGAGAAGCTTGATGATTTGTGCCGTTGCTGGGCAGAAGGAAGCTCTTTTGCAACAGGTGTGGTAGTTGAGAGGTCACCTGAGCCTATCATTAAAGTAAAAGCCCCAAGAATAGAGGACAAGTCATCACTCTTGAGGACTGTTGAAAAGATACTGGAACTCCTAAGGGATGATGATGTAAAAAGAATTGGGGTATGGGGGATGGTTGGAGTTGGGAAATCAGCAATTCTGCAAAATCTGAACAATAATGAACAAATTGCTAAAATGTTTGACATAGTAATTTTTGTGGCTTTAACAGATGAAGGCAATGAAGAAGAGTTACAGCATGCAAAAATAAAGCTAAAATGTGCAAAACAAAAGTTGCAATGTGAAATTGCACAAAGGCTGAAGTTGAATGTGGAAGGCCTTACTGACACTAAGAGAATTGCCTCAAGAATTTTTGAGGAGCTGGAGTGTAAGAGGTATTTGCTTCTTTTGGATGGTGTATGGGAATCTTTTAATTTAGATGACATAGGCATCTATGAAAATGAGAAGGATAGCAAGGTGGTTCTAGCATCTAGATACCGTGATGTTTGTATGGGTATGTGTGCTGATGATATAGTCAGGGTTGAATCACTCTCAGAAGTTGATGCTCGGAAACTCTTTCTAGAAAAATTAGGCCGACATATAAATCTCTCAGATTTTGATCCAGTAATCCCGCTTGTCATTAGGGAATGTGCCAATTTGCCACTTGTGATAGACATAGTAGCAAAAACCTTCAGAAAGAAAGATAGAATTTCTCTATGGTGGGCTGGATTGAAGAGATTGCAGAAGTGGCCTAATATTAATGATCAAGCCATGGATGAAGTACTTGATCGATTGAGATTTTGCTATGAAGAATTAGGCAAGGAAGATAAAAAGGTTTGCTTTCTCTATGTTGCATTATTTACTGAAGGTTGCAATGTCTATATGGATTATTTGCTGGAATGCTGGAGAGCTGAAGGTTTCATTCGTGATGCGGATGAGTTCACTGCACGCGACAGAGGACAAGAAATATTGAATGATCTCATCAATGTATCTTTGCTAGAGAGCTCTGAGATGAAACACATAAAGATGAATAAAGTTCTTCGTAATATGGCCCTTAAGATCTCATCAGAGAAAGAGGATTCCAAATGTTTGGTGAAAACCCATGAAGAGATACAACAGCCCCTAGAGGAGGAAGAATGGAAACAGGCGAAGCGAATCTCTTTGATGGATAACAAATTGTGTAGTTTGCCAGAAAGACCAGCTTGCAATAACCTCTCAACACTGTTGCTACAGAGAAATGGTGATTTGACAATGATCCCTGAGCAATTCTTTGGATCTATGCAAAATCTTCGAGTTCTAGACTTGCATGGAACCAAGATTACAACATTACCATTGTCTCTATCTTGCTTGCAAAGCCTCAGAGCACTCTATTTAAATTGTTGCAATCAATTAATAAAGCTCCCATCAAGAATAGACACTTTGCAGCATCTTGAGGTGCTTGATATTCGAGGCACTAAGATTAATTATTTACCCATTGAAGTTGGATGTTTGAGACAGCTGAGGTGTTTACGTATGTCATTCTCAAATATTGATGGAAGATCAAGGAGGATGGAAATTTACCGAAACATCATTTCAAAACTTTCTTTGTTGGAAGAATTGGTCATTGATGTTAGGGTGGGTAATCAATTGTGGAATGAGGTTGCAAGAGAAATGAGTGAGGAGGTAGCTACCTTGACAAAATTGACCTCTCTTTCATTTTGTTTTCCTGGAGTGGATATTCTTAAGATCTTTATCATGAAAAGCTCAATGTGGAAGCACTTTTGCTTTGCATTCCAATTTTCCATTGGTCAATATCATTCACATCCATACAGAATTGTTGATTATTTTGAATATGAAGTCTGCAAGTGCTTGAAATATGCAAATGGTGAAGGCATAGATGCTGCAATAAAAGAAGTACTTGCTACAGCCAATGCACTTGAGCTACTTGGAAATAAAGGAGTTCTCAAACTATCTGATTATGGCGTTGACAATCTCAACAAGTTGAGGAGTTGTTTGATTGAAAGTTGCAATGAAATGGAAACCATTATTGACGGCAATGGGATAACGAATGTTGTATTGCAATCCTTGGAAAAGATGTACATAAGCAATCTCCCCATGTTGAAAAGCATCTGGGAGGGTTCAATACCTACTGGAAGCCTAGCTCAACTTACCACTTTAATCTTCTACAAATGCCCAAAGTTGAAAAAGATCTTCTCCAAAGGGTTGATTCAACAACTCTGTAAGCTGCAACATTTGGAAGTTGAAGATTGTTTAGAAATTGAAGAGATTATTATAGAGACAGAGAACAATGGATTGGAATCTCGTGCACTTCCAAGTCTGAAGAAACTAATACTTCTTAATCTACCAAGATTAAGGAGCATATGGATTGATGACTCACTAGAGTGGCCTTCTTTAGAAAGGACTGTGATTGCCATGTGCCCTCTGTTGGAGAGGTATCCTTAATGCAACATTTAGATCATCTAATTGCATCTTTGTATGAAACATATTTTCATTCTTGATTAAAATGGCCAGTTAATATCAATACCAGCCATGAATTAGTAGGACTGGAAGTCCTGATCTAGTTTTGTTGTATGACAATAAACCTAACTATGAAATGTCTTTTGTCGTTTGTGTTTGTGTGGGCTTTTTAGGACTACTGAACAATTTGATAAGAAATATTGGTTGGTTACTGGTGAGAGTTTTATGTTTTGTCATTTGTTTTTGTGTGGGCTTTTTTGGGAACGCTGAACAATCTGATAAGAAATATTGGTTGGTTACCGGTGAGAGTCTTTTATATATGTATAATTGACGCTAAATGAGATTTGAACTCAAAATATTAGAGTGTAGTATCACTCAAAGCTCATTGGTGGTGAGGATATAATAGGCATAATTATACCCACTTCGAATTATACAAATAAAATTTTTAATTATTATATAACTTCTGGAGAATATATATATATATATATATATATATATAGAGAGAGAGAGAGAGAGAGAGGATCATTATTAGTAAGTATTAGGTGCATTAATAAGGCTCACTATACTTTTAAGAGGACAACTTATGTTCAATATTTGGATAAAGCATTATACATAAACAGAGAGAGGATCATTATTAACAAGTGTTAGGTGCAATAATAAGGTTCACTATGCTTTTAAAGGGATAACTTATGTTCAATCTTTGGATAAAGCATTATATATAGACAGAGAAGATCATTATTAACAGGTGTTGAGTGCAATAGTAAGGTTTACTATACTTTTAAGGGAGAACAACGTTTAATCTTTAGATAAAGTATTATTGGAAGGGGCAATCACGAATCCGAAATGATTAATCTTTTATAAATTATAAAATGGATATAAGGAGATCCTTTTGAATTAAAAAAAAAATAATTGACTGAATTGGCTAAAGTGGCAAAATAAAATATTTATTTAATGTTTAGTTAATTTATTGTTTTGACAAATAATTTGTTAATTTAATTATTTTTTGTTCAATAAATTTCAAAAAGACAGTGTTGAGTGCAATAATAGGTTTACTATGCTTTTAAGGGAAAACTACGTTCAATCTTTAAATAAAGTATTGTTGGAAGGGGCGGTCACGAATTCGAAATGATTAATCTTCTATAAATTATAAAATGGATATAAGGAGATATCTTTTTGAATTAAAAAAATAATAATAATTGACTGTATTGGCTAAAGGGGCAAAATAAAATATTTATTTAATGTCTAGTTAATTTATTGTTTTGACAAATAATTTGTTAATTTAATTATTTTTTGTTCAATAAATTTCAAAAAGACAAAAATAAATGAATAATCTAATTTATGAAAATAAAATTAATAATTACTGAAATTATATATGAGGAAAAATGAAAACTTTATCAAATAAACCTGAAAACTTATACATAATGAAAGTATTATAGGTATCTATAGAATTCTAAATCTTAATTTAAGTAGAAATGAATTAAAGAGTACTAATCTAAATAGATAATATATTTAAAGACCTAAATTAAATAAAAATAATATTTTAAAATCCTAAATAAACTAGGAAATAAAAATAAAACCTATTTAGAAAAAATAAAAAATTCCATTAGAGTTAGGAATCCTCATGAAACTAAGAAAATATAAGTTTAAGCACTGGGTCAAATAGATAACAGAGAGATCTCATTGACCCTTTGTTTGGATTGAGAGGAATAGAGAGAGAAAGAAAATGAAATTTGATTTCTTTAAATTTCCTTGATTGAATATTAAATTGAAGAGAGAAAAGAGGAGAAAATATATTTCTCAACTTTTGTATTTGATCTAAAAGATTTCTCTCCTAATTGAAAGGAATCAAAGAAAATTCGTGTCTTCTTATGAAAATTACTTGTATATATAAATACAAACATCATTTCTCTTAAATTTCTCTCATGTTCTAATAATTTATCCAGACATCATAAAGAAATTAGATTTCTTTTCATTTTTTTTCTCTTTATTGCTCCACTCAATTTCTCTTCATTTCCCCTAATTAATTAAGCATCCAAACAAAGAGTTAGAGTTGAGGTGTTCTTCAACTATACAAGGTAGTCTAGGAAAATGGAGAGAAGAAAAGAAGAGAACTTTGATTTCTCTATAAGAGAAATCAACTCCTTTGTGTTAACCCAAAATATTTTCTTCTAAATTGATGAGAAAGAAAGAGAAATGTATATACTTATTGTCCTTTTACAATATAATAAATATAAAAAAGATAAAATAAAAGGGATAAATTTTAATAACTATCTCTGAACTTATATAGTTGTAACACTACAGTCCTTTAACTTTAAAATGTAACATAAAACCCCTTAAACTTTCAAATTTTGCACAATAAAATCCCTCTGACTTTCAATTATTGATTTTGCAGTTAGAAACTGATGTGAATAGCTTCCGCATGGCGCTTAATCAATATTTCTCTCTTATCTCTTATGCAAAGTGTAAAATTATTATCTTTACGCATGAAAAATTATTCTATCTATAGAGAGAAGAAGAATTTAATTTACACATGGCCTGAGAGAAAAAAGAGAAATACTGACTAAGCTTCATGCTGGAACTGTCCAGGTCAGCGTCTAACTGAAAAACTAGTAATTAAAGATTAGAGGGATTTTACTGTGCAAAATTTGAAAGTTGATAGGATTTTATATTACATTTTTAAGTTGATGGACTGTAATATTGCAACTAAATAAGTTCAGGGACAGTTCTCAAAATTTATTCAAAATAAAAGTATAATAGTTATTTTTCTTGTTTTTTCAAGAGAAATTATTCAAATTCTAAATAACACAAAGTTAAATTAAAATATTTTTTCTCTTTATTTCCCTTACATAATTAAGATTCAAACACAAGGTTGTGGACAATAACAAGGGTTAAAAGAAAAGAAATAAAATAAAAGTTTAATCTTTCTTAAGATAAATTTTGAGGGAAAGACGTAAGAGGGGGAACAATGGTGAATGAAGGACGACCCACGAAGAAGAGATCAGAAGTAAAGATTTCTTTCTAATTCAGATAAATTTTGACAATTATCTCTGAACTTATCTAGTTGTAACATTACAATCCCTCCACTTAAGAATGTAACATAAACCCCATCAACTTTCAAATTTTACACAGTAAAATTCCTCTAACCTCCAATTACCAGTTTTTCAATTAGACGCTGACCTAGACAGTTCCAGCATGGAGTTTAGTCAGTATTTCTCCTTTCTCTCTCAAGTCATGTGTAAATTGAATCATTTTTCTCTCTATATATAGAATAATTTTTCATGCGTAAAGAGAATAATTTTACATTTTGCATAAGAGAGAAAAGAGAAATGTTGACTAAGCATCATGCGGGAGCTATTCACATCAGTTTCTAACTGAAAAATCAGTAATTGAAAGTCAGAGGGATTTTGCTGTATAAAATTTAAAAGTTTATGGGATTTTATATTATATTTTAAAGTTAAAAGATTATAGTGTTATAATTATATAAGTTCAAGGACAGTTATTAAAATTTATCCTTCTAATTTACAAGTAAAACGATGGCTTTATTCCAACGAGGGGATTGTTTTTGAGCCTAAAGCTGAAGGAAGAGATGAAAAGCTGTCTAAATCAATCATATGCCAGAATTCCATACAATTTTTCTATTACTTGCAATCATAATATGTTGTTCGGGTTTTTTTTTCCTTTTTATATTACACTTTAGTTTGTTTGTGGGTTTTGAAAAGTTAATTACTTAATCTTTACATTTTATACTATATTACATTTTATTTCTGAATTTTGAGAAATAAATTATTTAATCCCTTTAATTTTAATATTTAAAATAATTTAGTCCATTTAATTTAATATTTATAACAATTTCATCCATCGATAAAAAAAGACCAAATTGTTCTATTTATTGAAATTTTAAGGACTAAAGTAAGATATAGTATAAAATTTAGAATCTAAATTAATTTTTAAAAATTTATAGACTAAAGTATAATATAATGCAAAATCCAAAGATTGAATAATTTTGAGAAGTTGTTTGATCGAAAGTTGCAATGAAATGGAAACCATTGTTGATGGCAATAGGATAACAAGTGTTGTGTAAAAAGTGAAAAGTCGCCACTTAATTTTGAGAGAAAATTAAAGAAAACTTTCAATTTTGAAAAATTTAGAAAAATTATTTACCACTTCTAATCTAAAGATCTAAGGTTCGGGGTCCGTATACATGCGAAGATTGTATTAGGCGCTCCACGTCGTCCCTCAAAAAGGATAGGTAGATTTAATAATGTACTCAACAAATTAATGTCCATAATCTTAAAATGGAGTTTAAATTATTATATTGATTCCTTATGTTTGTTCTATAAAAGATAAAAAAGCGTAGATATAGGAATATATAAATATCTTACTATTAAGGTAAGTCAAATAAAAAAGTATGTAAGGTGACCCTAAAAGTTAATTTTGACTCTATTTTTGTTTTTTTTTTTAGAAAAATTAGGTTTTATGTTCAGTTTGAAATTATTAATTTTGAAATAAGGAAAAAAAAATCCTTAGAAAAAAGAGGATTCTAAGTTTGACAATAGACAAATTGTAATTTAAAAATTTTATAGGCAAAAACTATAAGATAATAAAATGTAAATCTTGAATTATTTACGGAAAATTAAATTTGCATTAAAAGAGGACCTTGAGTCCTTTGCTAAAACATTAAATTTACTTGAAATTAATTTTGCTTGAAAATAAAAAATTAGACAGGAAAATAAACTTTCAATTTAAATTTTTGCTAAATTAAATATTTTTTCTTGTTTTTTTTTTTTTGTCACATTGTTAAAAGTAGAAGCCATATTTTATTTGAAAGGGAAAAATTAATACTTATAATGAAATATATATAACTTTAATCATTTTATTGAAATGTCAATAAAAGAAAGATCTTGAAAAATTCATGTTTATTGTAAAAGTCTTCATATCAATTTACTTTTAGGAAAGAAAAATGAATTTTATTATAATAAAGCTAGAGTCACACCATGGATGTCATGCATATGACTTATTATTTCCTTTTATTAGACTCCTTCCTCACACGGATTAAAACTCTTAGTTCGGAAATTGTACCATTCAATTCCTAGGGATTTTTAATAGGCAGTGAAAACTTTAAGCTACCTATCACCAATCCCATCATTGGTATTCGAACAACAGGGTGTTATATGAAATGAGTCGTATGTGGCAAATAATATGAGATGTGATTAATGACTAAATTGGCAAGTCAATTAACATAAACACACATACTACTAACAGACTTATCGATATTTAAGCAGAGATTTTCTAAAGTCATGCTCAATAACATCGTTCTTGCATAAAAGAATGATATAATAGCCTATATATCTAATTCATACACTCAATAAGTTTTAAAAAGAAGAGGGACTAAGCTTTTAGGGGAATTAATTTTATTATTCCTAGTTATACAGTTATATATTACTATCTTTATTAAAATTTTTATTTTTACTGTTATTTAAAGAAATGATTTGAAAGAAACTTTCTGTTAAACCATAAACTTTTATATAATTTAAGGAAAACTTTCTAGTAAACAAGGATAATCGATTATTATTATTATTAAATTATTTTTTTAATATGATTTTAGGAAAACTTGCCATTAAATCCAAAATTATATATTAATATATTTAGATTTTTTTTAATGATTTAAGACAAACTTATCATTAAACCAAAATTGTATCTTTTAATTTAGATTAAAAATTTTAAAAATTTTTTAAATAGTTTAAGACAAACTTGTTGTTAAGCTAGATTTAAATATTTTAATTTAAATTAAAATTTTTTAATTTTGTTTTTATTTTTATTATTATTTTTAAAAAAAATAATTTAAGGCAAACTTATCGTTAAACCTAAAATTATATATTTTGATTTAAATTAATTTTTAATTGATTTTTTATAATTTAAGACAAACTTATCAATAAATTAAAATTATATTAATATATTAAATTTTTAAATGATTTAAAGCAAACTTACTGTTAAACCTAAAGTTATATATTTTAATTTAAAAATATATATTTTTAATTCAATTCTAAAATAGTTTAAGGCAAATTTATCGTTAAACTAAAAATTATATATTTATTTAATTCTAAAATGGTTTAAGGCAAATTTGCCATTAAACCTAAAATTATGTATTTTGATTTAAATTAACTTTTTTATAGTTTAAGACAATCTTGTAGTTAAATCAAAATTATATTAATATATTAAATTTTTAAATGGTTTAAGACAAACATGCTATTAAACTTAAAATTATATATTTAAAATATTTAATGATTTAAGACAAACTTGCTATTAAACCAAAATTATTGCTATTAAACCAAAATTATCTCCTTATTTAAGGTGTTTAAGAGATACCCTTTTAAGTACTAAAAAAATTATTTAGTTTAAATGATTTTAATTAATTGAGAAAAAAAAATGCAATGATATTCTCCATTTAAGTTGTTAAGGGCGCCTAGAACAGTCTCATAATCCTTTTTGCTCATCATCCTAATTTTATCAAAAAAAAAAACATTATGCGAACTCACCAATGCAACCAAGTAAGTATTCACATAAATAAATGTTTCACATACGAACACATTTAATCCTTAATATAATGATCTAATAACCTACAACAAGAGAAAAATTATGGTATATAAAAATAAAAAATAAAAAAATCAAAGTAACCCAATGATCACATAACTATCAAGATATAGACTTACAGCATCTACCATCACAATTCACTACCTCCATGTAGAACGCAACACTAATTTCCAACAACCATATGGGACATTTTTACTGCATTAATTTTTAACTGCAAAAAGATAAGTTTTAGGTGGTCTACAGAATATCAACAAACATTTAGCTTTTGTTATTGTGCAAAAATGAATCAAAACACAAATATTCAAATACCAACAGGATATTAACTATAACGCCAAGTTATTTAGCAATAAAAAGTAAAAAATCAGAGTTAAAACATTAAACTAAGAATGATAATATTGCTTACAATGGCAAACAGAAAAATCAATCCTTAAAACACTCAATATCAACAAAAATCTATGAGAGATCTATTTTATGAGTCCCAAAATGCAAGCAGTGAACAATATATTGACAGTTCAGACATTCTAATACATCTTATAAACAGTGCATTATGAGAAGCAAGTAACACTCAATAACTATCAACCAGAAGCTTCAGCAATAGCATTTTGACACAGTAATTTTGATGACAAAATAAGGTATATTTAACATAATATAATAATCCATATAAACTCCCTAAAAGTGTATCCATTATCTCAAAAAACATAATAATCAAAATAGCATTTTGAAATATATAACTCAATTAGATCATAGCCACTCTACTGCAAGTGATAGAAAAGGCACAAATGAGCGAGCTGTGGCGAGATAAACTTCCATACAGAAGAACAGAGCTATTGAACCATGAGTGGTGGTGTTGATGAGCTGTGAACTTAGATGAGTCTATGGAGTGAGTGCAATGGTACTTTGTGTGCAAATAGGATGAAATGGGTCTCAATGGAAAAGTGAGAGAAGGAAAATGTTGGGTAATTTATAAGATGTGTGATAAATGGAGGAAAAGATGAGTGGAATGTTGCTTTATGTTACAAGTTTCAAGAGAATGTTGTTTTGCAATTTCTTTTGGAAGAAACAAATTTTTTTCCTCCTCTCCCTAAAAGCTTTTCCCAAAAAAATTACTTTATGATTTCTCACCTTCCTCCAATAGAAAAAGATGGTATTTATAATGGAATAAAACCTTAAAGTTAGGATTCAAGATTTTTTTTTTAAAAAAAAAGTTGAGATTTAAAAGAACAAATTTTGCTTTTATTTTATTTTGTTTTTATTTATTTATTTATTTTTAAATTCCAATTGTCATAAATTAAAGAGATAAAAAAAATGAAAGGTTTGGATTAAAAGGGACTATTTTTTTTTATCTAAGGGCTAAAAATTACTCCTTACAAAATTAAATTAAAAGTTGAGATTAAAAAGTACTAAATTTGTCTTCTTTTTTTTTTTTTACTTTAGTTTTAATCAAAGGTGGGAATTAGATCTCTAAAAAAAAAGTTAAGAGCTAGGATTTAATAGTACTAAAATTTATCTTTATTTATTTAATAAACTCCTAATCTAATTATCCAAAATTAATTCCTAAAATATTCAATGGCTATGATTAACTAGGGCACATTTATTTTGTTACTTTTTGATCCTAGGGTCTAAATTTATTCTTACAAAAATAAATAGTCAAGATTCAAAGGTACAAATTACTTTAACTAATTTAAATCTAATGGTTAAAAATAAACCTTAATAAATTTTGATAGATTATATTTAATTCTATTATTTTGTTTTTAAGAAACAATTTTGAAATAATTTTGCTCTTCTCTTCAATTTTTCTAAAAAATGAAATTCTAAATCTAGTGGATGAAACTAAATCTTCATAAAATTGATGATAAAACTTTTTCATTATTCTTTTTAAGAAACTAAAATTAAATTACAAATTAGAGTTAAAATAAATGTGGAATCCAATTAAAAAAACAAACTTAAATAATTTAAAGAATTAAAATTAAAAATAAAGTCAAAATATAAAATAAAATTGAAAATTAAATTAGAATTAAAGAAAGAGTGAAAATAATAATCCAATTAATAAAAATTGGATTTTTGTACATATATTTTTTAATTAATTTAATTTTCTTTTAAAAAAAATTTATAGGCCCACACAAAATATTGTGTATACAAAAAAAAAATTATTAGCCCAAATAAAATATGGTGTCTATGATAATAGGATAACAAATGTTGTATTGAGATCATTAGAAAAGATTTTCTCCCCATAAGCAATCTCCCCATGTCGAAAAGAATTTGGGAGGCTTCATACCTACCGGAAGCCTAGCTCAACTTATCACTTTAATCTTATACAAATGCCTAAAGTTGCAAAAGAATTTCTGTAACGGCTTAATTTAACAACTCTATACTCTACAATATTTGGAAGTTGAAGATTGTTAAGAAATTGAAGAGATTATTATAAAAGCAGAGAACAATGGATTGGAATCTCGTGCACTTCCAAGTCTAAAGAAACTAATACTTCTTAATCTACCAAGATTGAGGAGCATATGAATTGATGACTCTCTAGAATGGCCTTCTTTAGAAAGGACTGTGATTGCCATGTGCCCTTTGCGGAAGAGGTATCCTTAATGCAACATTTACTTCATCTAATTGTATCTTTGTACAAAACAAATTTTCATTCTTGATTAAAATGTCTAGCTCATATCAGTACTAGCCATGAATTACTAGGATTGAAAATGCTGATATAGTTTTGTTTTATGATAATAAACCAACTCTGAAATGTCTTTTGTCATTTGTGTTTATGTGGGCTATTTGGTAATGCTGAACAATCTAATAAGAAATATTGGCGGGATAATGGTGAGAATTATATATATATAATTAGCATTAGCATTCAAAGCTCATTGGTGGTGAAAACTTTATTTAATAAGCATAATTATACCCACCTCGAATTGCATAAATAAAATTTTTAATTATTATATAATTTCTATATATATATATTTGCCATTTTGTAATTTACTTGTTAGAAAAATAAAAAGTATAACCACTGATAAACATTGGCTGCAATAGTGAGACTTATTATACTTCTAAGGGGAGAATTCATATTCAATTCTTGGAGAAGGCATTTTTTTGGGAGGAGCAGTCATCAAATCTGATGTTGGATATCCACAAATATACGGGCCGTATCAAATAATAAAATAATAAGTAAAGTATTGTTCCCACGAAAAATTATATTTAAGTATCAGATTATAGTTTTTCTAAATGTTTAGACTAATTGCAATTTATAGGAGACTAAATTAACTAAATGCAACAATTTAAATGTAAAATTAAAAAAATAGGCAATGGGTAATGTAAATAAAGTTTTAACCTAAGCAAAAATTAATTAAATTAATAATAGGCAAGTAAGAGCAAAGACTAATTGATAATAAAAATAATTCAAGAGTTGGAGTTTATGAATTAAATCTATTGGGATTTGTTTTATTCATCTAATTTTAAGAGAAAATAGGGGTTGAAGATGATTGATTTTGAAACCCTTTCATATCTTTTTTAAGCAAATCAAATAGTATTTTTAAAAAATCCAAATTCGTGCCATATTTGATTCACTTAAAACCCATTAAGTTTTAAAATCAATCAATGTTTTCTCTTAAATTCCTAGTTTATTTCTAAATCCAGGTATTTTTAAATTCAAATCCTTAATTATCTATCAATGCACCTTTCGATCCTTCAATCAAATATTAAAAATTAGACCCATGGGATTCAATATTAGGTAAATAAGTAAAAGAATTAAAACTTATATTTGTATAAATATTGATAAAACCCAATCCAAATTCACAAATAAATTCAAAACATTACAACTTAGCTCTAAAATCTTAGAAAAACTATACTAACAAAGGAAACGTAAAAATAGTATAAGAATAGAATAACCCAGGTAAGGGAAAGCCCAAAACTCTGAAAACTGCAGCTGAATATTCTAGCAGTAGCCTCTAGCAGAAATAACATCCTCTATTCTCCTTATTATTCTTTTTATTTTTCTTTTCTTCTGTTGTTCTCTCTTTCTTCTTACTTCTTCTTTGGGAAAAGACTAAAAAAAATATTTTTATATGGCCCCAAAAGTTGGTAGGTTTAAAAAATGAATAAGGACAAATGAATTGATAAGAGATGAGGTGTAAAAATTTTAAGGTCAAAATGTGTTTTCAAGTTTATGGAGTGTCTGTTGACAGAGTTACCTAACCCTAGACAACATCTTAAGTAAGGTTTCAGGCGCTGCACTGCCTAGAGACACAAGAATAAGTGAGTTCTTCAGCAAATCTCAACGAGTTTTATTTCTAAAATTCTAAAGATGCTTGAATTCAGTTGCGCTTGGCATGTGACTTGCCCGATGTCATAAGCTAAATAATGTGACATGCTATAAGCAACATCTCAAGTAAATATCAACAAGTTTGGATTTCAAAACTTAATTTGTTCAACTTTTTTCATTCTTCAAGCTTTCAAATCTTCTCAAATAATCTCCTAATGCATGATTGATCTTTAATTCACTATAAAAACCTATTAAAAATATTAAAATTTCAAAAATCAAATATAAAGTAACTAAAATTAACAATTTAGTTAAAATAAAGATTAAAAGCATAAAAACATTAAATAATAAGGGCAAAATTGATATAAAACTACCTTAAAATGCCTATATAAAATGAGTATAATAAACTCAAAAGGTTGAGTCTTTTATAGACTATAAAACGATATAGATGAATACTTGAGTGAATCCAAAAAAAATAAAATAAAATAAAAAGGTGACCAAATTTATTAAAGGGGCAAAAACAAAATATTTAATTTTTTTTAAGAAAAATAAAATATTTAGTTAATGTTTAGTTAATTTAGGCAATGTTTGGTATAAATGAAATTTATGAAATTTTATGAAATTTATTTATAAATATAAAATTTTAGTATTCATTTTAAATGAAAATTCATTTGGAATTCTTCATATTCAATTCCATAAAATTTATTATAACTAAACTAAACTCTATTAAAATTGATAAAATTTATAAATGAGTTCAAAATTTAAAATTATATATATTTTAAGTGACAAAATTATTTTATAATTATATATCAATTTATTTTATTTATTTTAAACATAATATTTATTTTATTTGAAATAAATTCTATATTTAATATAAAATATACTAAATAAAGAAATTTATTTATAAATAAATTTTATAATTGAATTTATTTATAAATAAAATAAATTTTTTCATAAAATTGAACCAAACAGGATCTTGTTGTTTTGACGAATAATTTGTTAATTTAATTATTTTTTGTTTATTAAATTTTAAAAAGACAAAAATAAATGAATAATCTAATTTATGAAAATAAAATTAATAAATACTTAAATAAATAAATGACTTAACCGGAATTATATATTAGGTTTGGCTGGCTCTAAAATTTAATTTCCGAAATATATGAATTTGGAGTATCTTTAATTTTGTCAATAATTTTTAACTTAAAATTACAATATAAATAAAAATATTTAAATTATATGAATATAAAAACCATTCTAACCAAGATTTTCCCAAGAAAACTAAAACGCCGTAGTTTAAGGGCAAAACCGTCGTCGTTTAAACAGCCAAAAAAAGGCGCGAGACATAACTGTTGTTTGCTGTGGTGCAGTGCTTTCAAAATCTGGAAGCTCTCATTTCCGTCTGTTTTCTCCTATGTTTGCTAATAAACCAGTACCTCTTCTCTCCTTCACAACCAAAGCTTCCTATTCTCAATTCTCCACCGCTATATTTCACCCATTTTTCTCTTCTTTGCGGGCTAATCCTTCACTCTTCCAGACCAAGCAAGCCCATGCCCACATCATCATCTCTGGCCTCGCCGGCAATGCGTCTCTCATGGGTCATCTCCTCACCATCCTCGCTCTGTCTCCATCAACCCCATTTGATTATTCTCAGTCAATTTATCAAACAATCACAAACCCAAATGTTTTCGCCTCCAATAACATGATCAGGTGCTTTGCAAAGAGCGAATCTCCTCTGAAATCTGTTCTTTTTTACTCATCGATGTTGAGAAATTGTGTAAGACCCAATAATTATAGTTTCACTTTTCTTTTGCAAGCTTGTGGAAAGGGAATAGGTTTCAATGAAGGGGTTCAGCTTCATGGTCATGTGGTGAAGCTTGGATTTGGTGAGGATGTATACGTGAGGAATGCTTTGATTCATTTGTATTCTTCTTGTTGTAAGGTTGAGAGTTCAAAAAAGGTGTTTGATGAGAGTCCACATAACCGTGATGTTATTACTTGGAATGCTATGTTGGCGGGGTTTGCAAGAGATGGAAGAGTTGATGTCGTGGAGAGTATGTTTGATGAAATGCCCGAAAGAGATGTCATCTCGTGGAATACTATGATTATGGCTTATGTGCATAATGGGAAGCTTGAAGAAGGTTTAGAGTGCTTCAGAAGAATGAGAGGGATTGGGTTAATTCCAAATGAAGCCACATTGGTGACGGTACTCTCGGCTTCAGCGCAATTGGGTTTAATTGAACACGGTCGGTTGGTTCAATCAATTATAGATTCATTGAATATTCCACTGACAGTTACTCTTGGGACAGCCCTTCTTGACATGTATGCAAAATGTGGGTGCATTGAACAGTCTAGGCTTCTATTTGACAAAATGCCCCAAAGAGATATTTCCACATGGAATGTCATGATTTGTGGTATGGCCTCACACGGTCGTGGAAAAGAAGCTATTGCACTCTTTGAGAGGTTCCTAAATGAAGGAATACGTCCCGTGAATGTTACCTTCATTGGTGTTTTAAACGCTTGTAGTCGAGCAGGTTTGGTCAAGGAGGGCAAGCGTTATTTTAAGTTGATGACTGACAATTATGGCATTGAGCCTGAGATGGAGCATTATGGCTGCATGGTTGATCTCTTGGGTCGAGCTGGTTTAGTATCTGAGGCTATTGAAATGATTGAGAACAAAGTTGTCTCGCCAAACCCAGTATTGTGGGCAACTCTTCTTTGTGCTTGTAGGATTCATGGATTAATTGAATTGGGTGAAAATATAGGGAATAAATTGATAGAATTGGATCCATCATATGATGGACATTATGTACAACTAGCTAATATTTATGCCAAGTCTAGGAAATGGGATGAGGTAATAAGAGTTCGAAGATTGATGGCTGAAAGGAACACCAATAAAATTGCAGGTTGGAGCTTGATTGAAACCCAGGGAAGAGTCCACCAATTTGTCGCTGGAGACAGAAAACATGAGCGTTCACTAGAGATACACAAAATGCTTGAAGTAATAGAAACTCGTGTAGCTGAAGCTGGCTATGTTCCTAATCTATCCTCAGTTTTACATGACATTGGGGAGGAAGAGAAAGAGAACGCAATTAGGGTGCACAGTGAGAGGTTGGCAATTGCTTTTGGTTTTTTAGTAATCGGAGCTGGGGATTGCATTCGAATTGTAAAGAACCTGAGGGTATGTACAGATTGTCACGAGGTGAGCAAGATCATATCTAGAGTGTTTGAGAGGGAGATCATAGTGAGAGATGGGAGCAGATTTCATCATTTTAAGGAGGGGAAATGTTCATGCCTTGATTATTGGTAGAATAGACATATACAATCCATTCATTAGAGTTTTTGTTCGTCCTTTTGTTCTTTACTGGAAACTTTCAACACAAAGAAGAACCTTTGTATCTTCCTGTCAGCTTGTGCATTATTTTTTCATTCTTGTATTATAGATTGCTTTTGTTAGTCATTTTAATGTAATGCTAGACGAATAATGTCGTGAATGAGATTGTTTTGACATTATAGTTTGTGTTTCTTTTCATATTCACAGCCATATAATTTATTTCTTCCGATTGGCATTTTCACTTGGATCTTTTTGTCTTGCTTAAGAATTCTAGTTAATGAGTCTCAGAAGAAGTAGTTTATGTATTTTTCTTGTTTCATAATCTCTGCTTCTGTTGCAACTTTCAAGCAGTTTTCGTACTACATTTGTGTCCAAGTATCTTTTCAGTGCCTTCTTTAGACCAAATGTGAAAGTACTCGAGTTTATGCAGTAGCATATCACTGTCCTGATTCATCTCAAAAACAATTTGGCATGGAACGTGTTGCAACTCTGCCCAAGCTTGAAGAATTGAAATGGTATTCTAGGAAGGGAAGCCAAGGCAAGGACTGGACCATAGAAGATGACTATCACAAGTATCTGAAGGTCTGGGGAAGGTGGACCATTCAGATCATTAGAGAAGAGTCACATGCTACTGCTTCATTGGAACCACTAAACCAGACTAGTTCTCAGATGCGTCTTTGGACAGTTGAACATAACATAAATTAAGGGAAACAGCAGTGAACAGGAAGCAATTTTTCTTCAAGTTAAATCAGTTTAATGGTTGTAGCTTAGCTAAGTGCTTGTCTCTTTGAATTGAAGGGTCCAATCTTGGAGTTCCAGATCCTAAAACTTTTCTCCCTGGCTAGAACAGATATTAGTCCAGTTGAACACACTAGACTGAAAAAGAAGAGAAATTCATTTATGTGAATTTGAGGACTGCTCGAACTGCACTTTCCAAGCATGCAAACATGTTTTTGAGGTTATAACCCTCTCACAAAGAACCTATCCGAGGTCAGGGGTACAGGCTCCTGAAGGACCATGCAAATTAAATAGAAAATCCATTCATGTTCCGAGAACGGAAAAATAAAAACAAAAGAGTGCATATTTCAATGATCTTCCTGTTCTTGCAAAGTTATAGAACACCCTGCCCAAGCATTAATTGAACAAAACAGAAACATGAACTCAGTTGTGTGATTCTATTCAACAAATGGAACCATGGCAAATGAAATTTATAACCAGAAATGACAAACTAATATCTCCTTGCAATTGTACAAACAGATAAATCGAAGTTCATAATCTTCCTCCAGGGTAAATCAAATTATTTTTTCAACCACAGAAGAAATGACAGTTAATATAATGCCACAATATGCGATAAACTATATAATCCAGATTCTCTCTCACTTTGTGGCAATGTGAAGTATGGGCCATTCAATGTTTTCTAAGCTAGAAAAAAGATTTCTATAGTCTCAATTAAGAATCCAGGGGAGTTTCAGACAACACTTCCCACTTCGGTGTTATGCTCACATAAAATTCTTCTCCTCAGGGCTTCTCTCAGCGGCTTCCTTCCTTAATGTCTGAAGCCTTTCTTTAAGTTTCTTACTCTGTTCAAAATTTGCCTTCCGCGTCACAGCTTTCTGAGGGAGAATTTCAAACTTTTAATGTAAAGTCAAAGTCTATATTTTAACTAGATAAACAAGAGACAAACATAATAGTTACTCACTTCCTCCCGAAAACATCGATCAAGCTTTATTTTGAGGTCTGTACATTTGCCAAAGAATTTTCCAATGGGATGGTCCAAATGACACTGTTGGAATTGTTCAATAATCTGCAAAACATTTTTGTTGCTTGATTAAGCAAAATGAAAGCTTTAAACAGCAGAAGATTATCACCAAAACCCAGTACAATATAGTAGGCAAAAATGGCACAGGAGTTGCATTGGTTTCACTTCCCTTGATAAAGCATCACAATTACAGTCTCCGTAATATGCTACACATACTTCTGTTAACGAATCATAATTCCGATTCTGCTTTATTCAGGACCAAATACCATAAGAAACACAATTTAAAGATGAAGTTTGAATGTTTTGTGTATAAAGTTTTACAGTGGCCTTTGATCTCTGACCTACAAGCTACAACCAGATGCAATAAAAAGATCTCTGTTCATTTGTCATAGATGAGGCACTATCTTAAACCTCTGTGCAAGAGATTGGAAACAAAGCCAAATCTCCACCCACCCTACAGCAGAAGAGGCAGAGGGCAAAAGGTGCGGATCACCAGCAATAGGAAATGTTGATTTTTCTCCTTATAAATTAAGTTACCAGTTAAAATTATGAACTTTACCCTTCCCATAAAGTTACTCACAGCATCACAGTTGGCCCTTTAATCCAACAAACATTATGCCCCTCTCTCCTACCACTGACCCCACTCCAACAAATACGTAAAGTTATGAGTGATCCATCCAAGATTAAATGCAAGAGAAAAATCTGAGTTTTCCCATTAGCATCACAAATCCTAGGGACAATTGAACAATAACAAGAAAAGAAAGGCATAAAGGGAAACAGACTTCAGCACACATTGGATGCATATGCAATGCCAAAGGAGGATGCATTTTCCTTGAAGCAAATCACCAACTACAACACCTGGAGGAAAAAAAAAAAAAAAACTCACAAGTGAATTGCTAATAAAGTTAATACGTCTAATTCTATGGAAATCTAAAACTGTATATGGAATTCATAAAATCCTCAATCTATGAGCAGTTTCACCTTACCAAATATCAAATTAATCGGTTGAAAGAAATACACCCATAAATTCTTCAAGAAATAGAGAGAACCCATCATTCATTTAACCCAAATATAAACGTTTGTCCCCTTATACATAAAGTATTCTACACATAGTAC
Source organism: Hevea brasiliensis (assembly GCF_030052815.1). Classification (NCBI taxonomy): domain Eukaryota; kingdom Viridiplantae; phylum Streptophyta; class Magnoliopsida; order Malpighiales; family Euphorbiaceae; genus Hevea; species Hevea brasiliensis. Next base: position 7,567,068 of record NC_079500.1, read on the forward strand.
CTATATATGCAAACTAAGTATATGAAGAAAAAAATGCGTAGAGAGGACCCAGATCAAAAGGGAGGCAATTGAGTTGAATAGAGAGAAATTAAAATTTTAATTCAGCTCCTTGATATGCAAACACGTACAGGTTAACTCGTATCCAAGGTGTGTAGCTCTCCTGCTTGCAGTTGCGGAGCTGAAACGGGCCGGCTGGAGGTGGAGGCGGAGATGAAGAGAGACTTTCTGCTGTCGCCCGCTTCTCTATAAATGCTCAGCACGACACCGTCTGGACATCATTTTAAGATAAAGAGTAACGCACAGCCCAAAATTCCAAAACAGATCAGTGAATTTATTGTGCAAAGCAACGACACGTCGTTTGCACTATAAAGAGGAGAAAATAATTGCCGCAAAATCATGTTTGAAATCTTTAAAATATATATATATTTAAAAATTATAGAAATTGTAAAAAAATAATTTTATTTATGAAATAATTGATAAATTAACAAGTTAATATGAAAATTTTTAATTTTTTTTATCACAGTGACTTATATGAAATTAAATTAAAATTTAATGTGTTTTATGATAAAAAAATAAAATTTAATAATTTTTATAAAATACTCATATTAAATTAACTAATTATGTGTGATAATTACCCTTTAAACACTAGTAATTAACTGAAATGTTGTGAAGCTATTATTTAAAAATTTTATTTTCATTTTTTTATTATTAGAAAATTTTAAAATTGCATAATACGGATGATATGATTTACTAAATATGTTTAATTGATTTTTGTTATTATGCCAATTTTTATTGGTTGTTTGTTTTATCTTTTTCCTTTTAAACCTTCTTCTTGGACGAACTTCTGCTTAGTTACTCCTGATGACATGAACAACTATCACTTCCATCATTGCCATGCCATTTTATAAGCCTTGAGAATGATCATATATTGGTTTAAACAACAAAATCCCTTTATATATATGTGTGTGTGTGTGTGTGTGTGTGTGTATACATGACACTGACTTCTCAATAGCTCCCATAAGAATGGGCATGAAACATGCTGTCAGGGAAATAAAACACCATGTATGATCATATGATTGCATGAACCAAAGTTACAAAAATTTTCATGCAGAATTTCAATCCACAAGCAAGTAAATTCATTTAATCATTGCTTCACAGATATAGCCAACTTGCTTTCTTTACCAAAATGTTGGCATGTTTCCTCCTGCTTTCCAAGATAATTCAAACAATGGTATTGTCGTTTGGCTAAATATTGTGATGAGTAGATGCGATCTCTCTCACACCATGTGATGGAACTGGCTGCTCCCTGATGCGAGATAAGAGGATGGAAACTTGCTCAGTAGCAATGTCCAGCCTTTCTTTTGACTTGGTAGATTCAGTTATTAGAGTTGATACCAAGTTCTGCAATAACTGTACCCTTTCTCCGTGATCGTTTGGAGAACCGTGAAGAAGTTTCGCTGGACTTGTGCTGATTCTACTCCAACGGGTGGGGAGATACCTTTCTGGAATCTGAAAACAATTTCCTGTGGAAAGAACTCGGAGAGCATGCCGACAAAGAATTCCAGAGAACTCAAACTGATGGCAGCTGCAACTAATGATGCCTTCCCTAGGAACCCAATATACTTTCCGGCCTCCCTCAAGTTTAGTATGGTGTCTCACAAGAAACCCATCTTCCATCTGGAATGATGCATAGTGGTTAGCCAAAACAAGTTGTTCCTGGAGCTTAGAGAAGGCATATGGCGTAAGGACTGTGGCAGCATGGGATTCCATAGGTGCCCCTGTTTTTAGGCATATGTTTTGGAGATTCTGCTGCATTGTTTGCTGTTCAGCAGCTTGATCTTTAAAATCTACAGCAACAGCAACCTGATGTGCAAAGCTAAGTCAAAAACAGGGAAAAGTTTTTCACCAAAAAATGCATAAAAAAGATGCCTCTCATCAGCAGCAGAAAGACTTGTATAACTGAAAGCTGCAAACGCATGGTACACTCTCAACTAACCGGCAATTCAGGAGTAACTTCCAAATTATCATGCACAAACCATCATCATCATCAAGAAAGAAAGAAAGAAAAATTCAAATAAGCATGGATTCGCAGCTGAAACTACAACTTCAACAGTAACAATAATAGAGAGAGTATAACTTAAAAATGTGAAGTCAGAAAAGTAGGAGCGGTGAAATTTTGGAATAGTTCAGTTAGATGGAAACTCATTTTGACTCTCACTGATTTGACAGGAATAGAAAGACAACATACTTGTTCCACAAAGTGTGCAAGCCGAGTCTGTGCGCTCAGAAATCGTTGTATGAAAGCATTAATTGATTTTGAATAACCAGCTGCAGTCATTCCTGCAAAGAAATGGCTTCTCAAGTATGGTAATGCCCAAAGAGTGCGCAAGGTATACAAGTTGGCAAGGTGCCTATTATTGTGCAGCCCAAAAGAATTAACCATGTCCCTCCAACCCAGCTCAAAATCCTCAATTGACTCCAGGTTATAGAGTCGATGGAACTCTGCCTTCCACTCAGTATAACGTTCTCCCAGAACAGCATTAAACCAGGATGGAAACTTTGCCACAGTCATCCATATGCAAAGAGCATGTTTTGTTGTTGGCATCTCCATTGCTATTGCTTCTTTGAGGCACATATTTTGGTCAGTTAGAATTGTTTGTGGAGCCTTCCCATTCATAAACCCTAAGAATGCCTATCATATAGACAACATAAAACAAATCACTGTAGTAAATTTGGGAGCAAGATTGCATTTGTCCAAGAATTATCATCAATTATGAAAACAGCATTTCAAAGTATAATCTTATGACTAGCTGTCACAGAATGTACATCAAGAGGTTCATACACAATTTGTTGGACTAAACTACATTCATGGCAAGTGACTATATCAAATCTAACAGGCATTATGTTGGTGATTATTTAGCCCACTCCCAACATTCATAAGTTTAAACACAAAAACAGAGACTTCGCTAATTATTCCACATCCATATAAATATATAATATATCCAGAATATTTTAGTGAATGTTGCAAATAATTGACCAACCAATTATTCCATATCCACCATAATAACTATCTCCTGCATATAATCCTATTAGTTTCTGCTAATCAATTTCAGAATATCTGCTTTCTTTTTGCTACTTGCTATGGCTAAAAGGATAAGGCCAATAAATTGATGAAATAAAATTAAAAAGTGCTACGTGTGCAATATAAGGTGATCGATTGATTGATTAAAGGAAAATTACTTCAATTCTATTACCTTCAATGCCCACGATAATAACCTCAAATTTTCCTCTCGTAAAAGCACACAACCGAAGAAACATGGCATTCCATAATTATTCACTCCAACCCATATCCCAAGAGGCATGTCAAATGCAGTCAGGCGATGTGTTGTATCAAATACCACTGCATCACCAAAGATATCATATGACTGGATTGATGATGCATATGACCAAGCTATATTCTCTAACCTATTGTTTGAATCAAGTGTGTATTCAAATTTAAAGTTCGGGTCTTTCTCTTTTATGTTTCTGCACATTCTTAACAAGTCTATGCTCTCTTCCTCCGGATCTAATTTCCTGAAAGACTGAATCAAATTCCTCACGTCCTTCTCAGTAAATGGCAAGTATCCTGGCTCCACACATTTTTCAAGCTCCATGAGCCTCATCATTTGCTGCACTGAAATTCCTGTTTTGGCAAACATGAGGATTCTGCTTTTGTCTGCATCTGATATGGTTCGATATGCAGGAAGGAAACGGACCTGATTTGGTTCTAGGAGTTCATGATTATGGTGATTTGCAAAACCTGTGACACGCCATTCTGGCATCCCTATCTCTGTGGCCTTGCTTATCCTCATATATGCTTGACACCCACACCGGGAGGATTTTCTGTTCCTTTGGGGCTTGCTCTCATTTGAGGCTTTGACAGGAGTATTTCCAGCTCGGTGACAGACAAAATAACGTCTGGTGAGTCCTTTGCCAACCCCATCCTTTCCTTCTGTGCGATGACGGCGGATTGAGAATCCACATCGCCTCGCAAATTCACTGTAGAATTCATAAGCTGCATCATGGGTAGCAAACCTCTGCCCAATGTATGGAATTGCATCATTAGTAGTTTCTAGTGAAAGTCTGGTTTTATCAGGTGATTCTTCCGTGCTACTGGTATCATCCAAAGACACAGATCGTTGGTCTGAGGGATCATCATAAACCACAAGCATCTGTCCAGCCTCTTCAGACATCATGTTTCTCATTAACCTATGTGAGGTCAACTTAGAAACCTGTGTCCAATATGCCAACAAGATAAACAACCTATTCAATTCCTATAGGTAAACAAATGCATCGCATAATAATACAAATATCAACATATTTCAGTAAGAATGCATCCATAAAACACTGCTAGCACAAAAAGGCAAACCCATAAATAATGCTTATGATTACAATGAACATGCCCATTTAGATATTCTCATCTTTATCAGATAACAACATCAATGCTACTATTGTAACTCATCATAAAATAGTTTCCTTTATGCACGATCACATTTCAGGTTTATGAACCATTGAACAAATTTATGATCAGTAAAATTCGCCACTTTGCACTCTTAAGTTCCATTAATTACAATTTTTTCTTTGGTTAAATATAACTTTGTTCAACCAAGAAGCACATCGACCAGCAACTAAACAATGATCCACTTGTCTACTCCAAATTCTTTCCCATGAATTGTATCTTTGTTTTTAGTTTATTTCAGAATTTTCTGGTTCACTGATCCTATACTGTTGAAATTGCGTATTGAAACTTATAGTCCATCAAATAATACCGATTGTTCTCCTTTTGCAATTTTTTGGAAGGAATTCATTGAACACAAAGAATTCATAGCAAAACAAATCGAATAACCTCGCAGGGTAATTATATGATAACCAGGTTGATCTTTCCTCCGAGATTCTTTTGCCTCTCAGTTTTCGTTTGCTTCTGCAAAATTCAGCTGGTTTTTTCCCAAGGGCAGGGAAAGTTTTGCTTCAGCATATTGTTCATTACTTACCTTCTCAATTATTTGAAACACATGAATATTTCAATTGCATTTGAAACACATAATATTCCTACCACGTCCTTCGAAAAGAAAGTGAAAAATAACAGCCCAGTAGGATGCAAGTGAAGGGACTTAGTTTATAGTTAACCAGCATTGGTGGCTTTCTTCTTTTTGTTTTTACCCAATGGCCAAAACTATATCAAAATTTGTAAGGTCTACCAGAATATTTAAAGCTTCTTGGAAATACTGATTTTTCAAGGATCATGTACTGCATAAGAATAGTCAGATTTACAGGTTCAATAGTAAGATTCAAATCAATTTAGGTAATAGATTTAAATCAATTTAGGTACTAAAACATTTGTATATGGCATAGGAAACAAAAACAACAAAGAATAATAAAAAAATCAATAAACTCAATGGATAATCAAATTGAATAACACAATCATGAAATTTCTTCAAAGTTGAAAAACTCACACAAAATATTCACTTCAGAAAACTTATCAAGCTTCAATCACTTCATACTACCCATACTAACAAAACCAAAATAGAAAATTAATAGAGAAACCAACAAATCCTACGCAAAGTATACAAGGCACACAATTAAACAAAACCATATAGTTCATGCTTGCGGGTACACTGAATTGAAAATTTGAACGGTGGATAAAATGTATCCTTATTGACATACATCAGCATGCATGGCAATACCCCAATTTTATTATACTATTTTCTTTGTTTTCAAAAATAGATTACTAATCTAGTAAGGTATTAACATTTTCAAGGTTATCATTGATTCAAAAAAAAAAAATCTTTGTATTCGCCATCCTTTTCAATTCAGAATTCCAAAAATGGACTTTCCAATTCAAAACTTGCAGTTTAACAATGCACATGTTGCACCTGGCCATTGGCATTTCATGAAAGCTGAATAGGACATCTTACTTACAACTATGGAAAAGCTTACTCCATTTCACTGAAATTCAACCAAAAAAAATGAGTGATCAAATACTTGAATTTCTACAATCATAATAATTCTTCAAAAACTGAAGATAGTTTTAAGCTCACAGAACTCTTTGCTATCTAAATTTGAAGAAACAAAATAAAATCACAACCCAAAAAATCAAATCACAATATTCCCAATACTACCTTAAAATTTCCCTACATTTCTAGATTTCCCATGGAACAAATCATGGAACAGATAAAAAAAAAGTCCCTTTTTTTAACTACCCCCATACAAGTACACAGCTACAAAAGACCCGTTTCAATAAAACATATGAAATACCCAATTCATAATAGAAAGAGGGAAATTTTTCAGAGAGAAAGAGAGAAGTACCAATCAATCAAGGATCCATCTGTTGTAAAATGGTGAAACTACCGGGGAATTTTCCGCGAGGACCAGCCCTAATTTGCGCAGGGAGTGAGGAAGACCATTTTATAGTCCTGCGCACCTTTTCCTATCGTACGCTTTCTTTGTTTCCAAACAGATTTCTTGCCCGTCGAATTGAAATAGCTAAATCAAGAGACGACACCGTTTAACCCCCACCATAGGGATACATATTTTCGCATTTTTATTTTATTTTTATCTAAATTCCCATTTTTAATTTATTATAAATTCTTTTTACAATATCTTTTTGCTTTGGAAGAAAGGCGTAAACTTCTAACAAAAGAGTGTCGTTAAAGTGAAAGGGATTTGAAGATGAAAAAGAAAATCAACTTTCTCATTTTTATTTTTTTTTTCTATTTTTTACAAGTTATTGTAATGTTTATAATATTTATTTGAATTATTTTTTTTAAATCTTGCTAAATATAATTAAAAAATTATTTTTAATTCATAATTTATAAATTTAAAATGAATTTTAAAACTGAAAGCATATTTAAATTCCTAATCTTTATTTAAAAAATCACTTCTCGTTTTTTTTTTTTTTTTGTTGTATTATTTGAAACCTCAGCTCTTACAGTTGGTTAATGTGCGCGCATACGTGACTGATATATGCTTTGGCCTTTCATTGCACTTTCATAAATTTTAAAAATTTAATAATTATATTTTTATAAATTGATGGATTAAATAATTGTATTTTTTATTATTAATTTAATTTTAATTACTTTTAAATTGTTCATTTTTATTATCATTATTATTCAAAAATAACACTTTTTTTTTAATTTTTTACATTATATAATTGAAATTTTTTTGATATGCCACTCACTTTTTTTAATTAGTTTAATTTTTAAAAATTACAAAAAAAATATTCTCTTTTAGGTGTTTTATATTATTAAATGAATTTTTAAATTTTTATTAATTTATTTTAATTGTTAAACCACTTAAGTATTCATATATGAACCTAAATTATTTTTTATTATTTTATTTTCTTTTATTATTATTCAATTGTTTAAATTATTTAACAAATTAATTATTAAATTTATCTTTATCATTATTATTATTATTAAACAAATTTTAATTTAATTTTAATAAAATTTAAATTTATAATCTTATAATTTTAAAAAAATTAACACTAATATTATTAAAATAAAACTAATGATACAACTAAATTATTAGGTTAATGATAATCCACACGGAGTGTGCAAACGGTCAGTTCGGTTCGGAACCGAATCGAACCGAACTGATAAAACAGAAAATCGAAAATCAAAAATTTTAAAAATCGAACCGAACCGATTGATAAGAGAAAATCGAATCGAATCAAACCGATAAATATCGGTTCGGTTCGGTTTTAAACTGATCAAACCAAAATTTATAAAATTTAATATTTTTAATATTAAATCTAAATAATAAAAACATAAAAACAAAAAAGAAATTAGAAATCAAAACTCAAAAATCTTAAGGTTCGGTTTGGCTTTTTTTTATTTCAGTTCAGTTCGATTTGGTTCGATTCAATTTGATTATTTTTTTATTTTCTATATATATATTAATAATTTCGGTTCGGTTCGATTTTTTTGATTTTTTAATGAAAATAACCGAATCGAATCCATTAATCGAAATTATCAAAATTATAAATCGAACCGAACCGATTAAATTTTAAAATCAAACCGATTAAACCAAATTAATCGATTCGATTCGATTTTTCAATTTAAACCGAAAACTGCTTTCCCTACACACATCAACTAAAATACATCTACCTAACCATTATTTTTTTTAAAATAAATATCAATTATGGATGATCACATGTTCAAGTCGCCATCTCATTCTCAACGTCATTAGATTTTTTTTTTTTAAGGAAGATTTTTTTTATTATTATTATTATCATTATCTCACGTTATTAAGTATATTCTCCATGATAGACATGCATCAACTAACAATTTTTTTTTTTTAATTATATCCAACTCATCCTCAACTTAATTATTAAAAATTATTTTATTAAAATTAACGTTTTTATGTAGTGGTGAAGTTAGAATGTTATCTTTGAGGGTAAAAAAAAAATATATATATTGTGATTATAGTAATATGCAAATTTTTATTATAATAAATTATAATTTTTTTAATTAATAAAGTTTAAATTAATAATAAATAAGTAATAAAATAAATTAAAATATTACCAGCCTATTGTATGTACATATTATAATAAAAATATTCGTGATTTTTCTTAATTTAAAGTAAAAATTAAAAAAAAATTAAACAATGCTAAGTGATAATATTAATTTATTTTAATACTTATTTTAGAGTAACCGATCATAAAAATATCTAATTATATAATATTATATTATATGTTAATAATTATGAATAAATTTTAACAACTGTTTCTTAACTTATATAATTATAATATTATAGTTTTTTAACTTTAAAATATAATAGAAAATACATTCAATTTTTAAATTTTACACTATAAAATTCATTTGATTTTCAATTATTGATTTTCTTATTATATGCTAACCTGAACAAATTCAGGTAGCGCTTAGACAATATTTTTTTTATCTTTTTTATTCAAATTTTTGAAAAATTATTTTCTATATAGAAAGGAGAAACATTCGATTTACACATGATTTGAGAGAGAAAAAAAAATATTGACTAAACGCAATGTTAAAAATCAGTGCCTAATTGAAAAATCGATGATTGAAGGTCAGAGAAATTTTACTGTGTAAAATTTAAAAATTAAGAGATTATGATATTACAACTATATAAATTTAGAAATGATTACGTTGAACTCTAAATCCACAAGACGTTCCGCCCTTGATTTTACGAGTCAATATATTTGAAGAATCACATTATAATATATTATTTTAATTATAATTTATTAAACATTTATTTTACAATATACATATATGCTATTTTTTTATTTGTGCCTACGCAATTATAGAATGGGAACACGAGTGTGTAAAATTGGCTTTAACTTCATGTGAAAAATATTTAATTAAATTTAAAAAATTTAAGTTGCTGAATAGTAAGATTTAAATATATCTAATCTGATTTGATTTAATGAAAAAAAAATATTATTTAAATGATAAAATTATATTTAAATTTTCATGTTTTAATTTTTTTATTGAATAAAAAATTTTTAAACATTATATTAAATTTTATTTTTTTATATATTTTAACACAAAATTTTAGTTTTGATAATTATTGAATAAATTATTTATTTTAAATTATTAATAAAATATTTCATTCCCATTAACACTACTTAATGAAAATATAAGCAATTTAGTTAAAAAATAAAAAATTAATTAAATTAAAATTTATAATAGATTAAATTGAATTAAACTAAAAAAAATCAAATTAATTCAATTCAATTTTTTTATTTCAACTTTATTTATTTTTAATTTATATTTTAAATAGAATAAAATATTTAAATATTTTTCAATAATTAAATAATAAGATATTAAAAATTTTCAAATTTAAATATTATCTATTATAAATTTAGTTTTTTATAAAATATAAATATTTAATTTAATAATTATAAAAATTATTTTTAGATGTATCAAGAAAATTAGATTTTCAAATTTCACTACGCTTGTTCAGAATAGAATTATTAAGAGGTATTTGATTTACTTTTTTTTTGTATAACTGACAGCTAATAGACATTCAAACAGATAAATTAAAATATTTGATAAACTTAAAAAAATAGAGTGATAATCGATAAGAATCGATATAATATTATCAGCTGCAGTTTGTATTAACTTTATTTTTAGAACTATTTCTCATCCGCTAATAGTTAATTTAATTTTATTTTTTATTTATACTATATTATCTTTCTTCATGTAATTCAAAAATTAATATTATCAATGCTTTTATTTTTTTTTATAATCTTAACATCTTAATTTATATATTACAACTTTGTTAATAACATAAAATATGAAATACTTACTTATTATGAAATAATGTATTTTTTATATCTAAAAACTTAAAATTAGCTATAAATTTTTCATTATTAATTTAATTTTAATTACTTCTGAATTGTTCATTTTTATTATCATTATTATTAAAATAATTTTAGAATAATTTTATTTATAATAAAGTGTAATTAATTGTTCTAACAACAGTGTTGTAACATGTTATGATTTCTTATTTATGGTGTCTTTATTTTTTTTATTTTATTATTGAAAATAACACCTTTTTTTTTAATTTTTACATGATATAATTGAATTTTTTTTGATATGCCACTCACTTTTTTTTAATTAGTTTAATTTTTAAAAATTACAAAAAAATCTTCTCTTTTAGGTGTTTTATATTATTAAATGAATTTTTAAATTTTTATTAATTTATTTTAATTGTTAAACCACTTAAGTATTCATATATGAACCTAAATTATTTTTTATTATTTTATTTTCTTTTATTATTATTTAATTGTTTAAATTATTTAACAAATTAATTATTAAATTTATCTTTATCATTATTATTATTATTAAACAAATTTTAATTTAATTTTAATAAATTTTAAATTTATAATCTTATAATTTTAAAAAATTAACACTAATATTATTAAAATAAAACTAATGATACAACTAAATTATTAGGTTAATGATAATCCACACATCTAGGAGTGTGCAAACGGTCAGTTCGGTTCGGAACCGAACCAAGAACCAATAAAACCGAAAATCGAAAATAAAAATTTTAAAAACCGAACCGAACCGATTGATAAGAGAAAATCGAATCGAATCGAACTGATAAATATTGGTTTGGTTCGGTTTTAAACCGATCAAACTAAAATTTATAAAATTTAATATTTTTAATATTAAATCTAAATAATAAAACATAAAAACAAAAAAATTAGAAATCAAAACTCAAAAATCTTAAGGTTCGGTTTGACTTTTTTTATTTCAGTTCGGTTTGATTCGGTTCGATTCAATTTGATTCATTTTTTATTTTCTATATATATTAATAATTTCGGTTCGGTTCGATTTTTTTGATTTTTTAATGAAAATAACTGAACCGAACCGAACTGATTAATCGAAATTATCAAAATTATAAATCAAACCAAAACGATTAAATTTTAAAACCGAACCGATTAAACCGAATTAATCGATTCGATTTGATTTTTCAATTTAAACCGAAAACTGCTCTCCTCCTACACAAATCAACTAAAATACATCTACCTAACCATTATTTTTTTTTAAATAAATATTAATTATGGATGATCACATGTTCAAGTCGCCATCTCATTCTCAACGTCATTAGATTTTTTTTTTTTAAGGAAGATTTTTTTTATTATTATTATTATCATTATCTCACGATATTAAGTATATTCTCCCTGATAGGCATGCATCAACTAACAATTTTTTTTTTTAATTATATCCAACTCATCTTCAACTTAATTATTTAAAATTATTTTATTAAAATTAACGTTTTTATGTAGTGGTGAAGTTAGAATGTTATCTTTGAGGGTAAAAAAAAATATATATTGTGATTATAGTAATATGCAAATTTTTATTATAATAAATTATAATTTTTTTAATTAATAAAGTTTAAATTAATAATAAATAAGTAATAAAATAAATTAAAATATTACCAGCCTATTGTATGTATATATTATAATAAAAATATTCGTGATTTTTCTTAATTTAAAGTAAAAAAAAAAATTAAGCAATGCTAAGTGATAATATTAATTTATTTTAATACTTATTTTAGAGTAATTGATCATAAAAACATCTAATAATATTATATTATATTATATTATATTATATGCTAATAATTATGAATAAATTTTAACGATTGTTTCTTAACTTATATAATTATAAAATTATAGTTTTTCAATTTTAAAATATAACAGAAAATACATTCAATTTTTAAATTTTACACTATAAAATTCATTTGACTTTCAATTATTGATTTTCTTATTAGATGCTAACCTGAACAGATTCAGGTAGCGCTTAGTCAATATTTTTTTCACCTTTTTATGCAAATTTTAAAATTATTCTTTTTATAGGTAAAAAATTATTTTCTCTATAGAAAGAAGAAATATTTAATTTACACATAATTTGAGAGAGAAAAAAAAAATATTAACTAAGCGCAGTGTTAAAAATCAGCACCTAACTGAAAAATTAATAATTTAAGGTTAAAAAAATTTTACTGTATAAAATTTAAAAATTAAGAGATCGTAATGTTACAATTATATAAATTTATAAACGATTATATTGAACTCTAGATCTACGAGACATTTCACTCTTGATTTTACGAGTCATATATTTGAAGTATCACATTATAATATATTATTTTAATTATAATTTATTAAACATTTATTTTACAATATATATATTTGCTAGTTTTTTATTTGTGCCTACGCAATTTTTGTGTATGTAGAATGGGAACACGAGCGTGTAAAATTGGCTTTAACTTCATATGAAAAATATTTAATTAAATTTAAAAATTTTAAGTTGCTGAATGGTAAGATTTAAATATATATAATCTGATTTGATTTAATGAAAAAAAAAATTATTTATCTGATAAAATTATATTTAAATTTTCATGTTTTTATTTTTTTATTGAATAAAAATTTTTTAAATATTATATTAAATTTTATTTTTTTATATTTTTTAACACAAAATTTTAGTTTTGATAATTATTGAATAAACTATTTATTTTAAATTATTAATAAAATATTTCATTCCCATTAACACTACTTAATGAAAATATAAGCAATTTAGTTAAAAAATAAAAAATTAATTAAATTAAAATTTATAATAGATTAAATTGAATTAAAATAAAAAAATCAAATTAATTCAATTCAATTTTTTTATTTCAACTTTATTGATTTTTAATTTATATTTTAAATAGAATAAAATATTTAAATATTTTTCAATAATTAAATAATAATATATTAAAAAATTTCAAATTTAAATAATAGCTATTATAAATTTATTTTCTTATAAAATATAAATATTTAATTTAATAATTATAAAAATTATTTTTAGATGTATCAAGAAAATTAAATCTTCAGCTCAGCTATGTTTGTTATGTAATAGGATCATTAAGAGGTATTTGATTCACTTTCTGGTGTAACAGACAGCTGATAGACATTTAAATAAATAAATTTAAATATTTGATAAACTTAAAAAAATAGAACTGATAATTGATAAGTAACTGATATAATATCATCAGCTGCAGTTTGTATTAACTTTATTTTTATAACTATTTTTCATTCGCTAATAGTTGATTTGATTTTATTTTTTATTTAGACTATATTATTCTTTTTTATATAATTCGAAAATTAATATTATCAATGCTTTTATTTTTTTTTATAATCTTAACATCTTAATTTATATATTACAACTTTGTTAATAACATAAAATATGAAATACTTACTTATTATGAAATAATGTATTTTTTATATCTAAAAACTTAAAATTAGCTATAAATTTTTTATTTATCAACAATAATAGTGACTTTATTCTTTTTATAATTACAATTTTAAAGATATTTATTTATTTTTTAAAAAAATTAATTATTTTTTAATATTTAATAATAAAATAAATAATATAATATAATAAATTAATAATTATATATTTATTTTAATAATAAAATAAATGATACAATATATTAAATTAATGATCACATATTTTTTTTAATAATATAATAAATAATATAAGTTATTAAATTAATAAATTTATAATTTAATATTTATTTTGATAATAAAATAAATTATATAATATATATCTTTATTAATTAATTTATATATTATTAATAATAATTAAATATAATTTTATTAAATATTTAATATAAATTAATTATTATTCGTTTAACCGTTAATAGTAATAACTCAACTAGCGACACATCTAGCTGTTAAATTAAATAGGCTCTGAATACTTATAAGTGGAAATGGTTAATTAAATAACTTGAATAGCCACGTAGGATAAATGTGCAGAGAGTATAATGTAAAGTCCTACGCGCGCGAGTAACATAATCAGAGGTTCCCACTTTCCCACCACCCCCGTGTTCTCCCGAGCATCAGCCTCTACTCTTTGGCATTCTGTGTCGCGTCAAGGTTCAAAGTTCAATCTTTAACTGGTTGAAGACTACATACAAGTCCCAGAAAACAAAATAAAAAAATATTAAAAAAAAAAGAACAGAGACCAATTCAGATTCTGAAAGTGCTGTAAATGAACTGATTCTAATGGTGGGTTCTATTTTCTCTCTCTCCATCTCTATCTCTATGTCTTATTTCCTTCTGTTTGTATGCTAATGGTGGGCTTTTTTTATTTTGTTTTAAAAAAAAAAGCTTTTGGGTTTTGTTGTTTGGCCCTTGCTTTCAGTTAACGTCACCGTTTTATCCACCTTAGGGAGGTTTCAGATTCTGTATAGACATTGCCTGCCTTTGCAGCTTGGCTTTCTCTCATCAACTTTCTCTTGTGGGATTCTTTGCTTTATCTAAACACAGAAGCGTTCCGTTTTACACTTTTTTTTTTCAAGCTGATAAGTTTAACTCCAAAAGTGTCCCTTTCCTCTCCCATTTGGGCTTTCTTCCTTTTTTTGGGTTTCTGTTTGTTGTTGATGCTTCTTCTGCTTCTTTCCTTTCTTCATTCAATATGAAGTTTCTCCACTGTGTAAGCTGTCTCTGTGTGCTTCTTTCTCTTTTATGTTTATGTTTTGTTGGTGGTTTTTTTAAAAAAAAAAAAAAAATTCTTTTGCCTTTTCAAATGATTGTGCTTCAATGTTTGTGAACTTCATTAGATGCTGCTCTGTTCTTTTCTTCTTCTGCATATGATTAGTGTTGGCTATTTTGGTTCAGCCTTATCATAAATAGGGGAAATAGAAGGATGCATTTTTTGAGATTGATTCATTACTTCTATGATATTCTGTTTGGTTGCTAAGAAAACAGAGAAAAAAAATGAACAAAGTAAGCAAAAACAAGTTGAATCTTTTACTGGTTTACTGTTTGTTTTTGTTTTCTATACTCCAAAAGTTGAGTCTTTTGTCTTCACCAGGCCACCGGAGTGAACAGAAACCAGAGAGGTTGCTATTTTCAAATTCTTTTCCTCCCTTTGTTTCTGCTTATTCATGGGGGTGCGTGAATTTCGTTAAATTTGTGTAGTTAAGGTTGCATATTGGTTTTCCATTTTGTAAATGAATGTGTACTGAATTTCCATAATCTATAAGATTTATGTGTTTATGGTTCCAATCTTTTGAACTTCTTACCAGAACCAAACTTGAGAGCAATTTCAGATTTTGGTGGAAATTAAATTATTTTATAGTTCATTTTTTTTATTGCAGTTGTTTTTTCAATTACTATAATGACCATGGTTGTAATTCTAAAATTATGGTCTATGGGTTCTACCCTGTTGCTTGAATTTTCAGTTTATAAGGGAATTCAAATCCAAAAGTTTGCATTCTTTTGGCTGAATTGGAGGTAGCACACAGATTTGAATTGATAGCAGTTCTAGAAATGATTTATGTTTTGAATTGTGGATTGATTTATATGGATTTTCTGTAGAGCTTATTTTTTTGGATGAATGCTTTCTGCGTTAACAATCAGTTCTTTTGTAGTGTCTTGACAATTCAGCAATATATATATATATATATATGTATATATTTTCTTTCTTTTCTAAGTTTTCCTTATCTGAACAAATTGATTAATTTCTAGCATTCCATGAGATATTCAGACTGCACCTTATTTCTTATGGTTACATATTTTTGCCATTGCTGCTGTTTTCCTTGTGCCCATTCCACAATAACATGTTATTATAATTTCTCATGCTTCCATGTACCATTGCCTTCTCAGGGTTCTGCACAATCAGATCCTAAGAGCAGATCATACCTTTGGACTCTCTTCTTTGCAGCTTCTTTGATCTGTAGTGCTTACTTCATTGGTTGTTCATCCTTTGGAAGTGCATATAAAGAAGTATATATCTCTTTTCTATCCCTTCTTTTTGAAATTCACTTTTGCAGAAGTGAATGGTATAGATGTTGTTTTTTCAATGTATTTACATCTTTTGGGTTGACATGATAATTTCTCATTCATATGAGAGGATCTTGATGCATTCAATACTGGCATAGAGGTCATATGTGATATATCACTAAATAAAAGAAAATTTCATTGCTGGTTTTATTCTTGAATTTGTCATATTATTTTTTCCCCAAGACATAGACCTTTGTTTTTGTTGTAGCAAGTATTACAGATATTACTGATTGGGTTTAGTCTAGTTTTAGGGCAACAAGCTATTCTAGACATTATTTTATGTTGAAAATCATCTATGCAGAGATTAAGAAGATGGCAAGTCATTGAGAAAATGCAGAGCACAACATCCAATAAATGCCAGGTTTGCGCCATTCACAAGTTTAAAATGAAAAGTACATTGTGAAGCTGCTACATAAAGTCATTTAGATATCTCGTTAATTTACATTTTCTTTGCTTAGGATCTTTGCAGGTCTTCTGGAAGTGAGGCATTGCCCCAAGGAATTGTTAGAAAACATCAGACTTTAAAATGCGGCCTTTATGGAACAATTCTGTGAAAGATGTGAGTGCAGTCATCATCACAATACATAATCTGTGATGGAATGAACTTGAAGTGCATGAGATAATCTTTCAAATGTATATGATCATTTCAAGATTTATAGCAATTGTTATTGGGTTCATATTACTGAAGGATCATGCATTTTGTCCTGCAATGTGAACCCTGGCTGGCAAAATACTGGTATCTACTGTTGTGTTGCATCATACACAGATGCGCTTAGTTGTATCATGTCATTAACCTCAACAAGTGATATTTTGTGAGGAAATATGTTTTACTGAAAAGTTGTTTTCCCTTAAACAAATGGAGTCTAAAACTCTAATTTGATTTATCCATGACTGAAAGCATAATTATAATAGTCTGGTTTGGAATTTAGGTGTCATTGTATTTTAAGACTGAGATGGTGCTGTACATTCATATGAATTGAAGTAAATAGGCATTAAGATCTGAGAAGCTTGAAGGGGATGTAAGTCTTAGATTAACTAGTGTTCTGCTGGGAAGAAGCAGTGATACATGCACGGTTTCATGCGCTATTTTTATGAAAATTCTCTCTCTATTCCTTATATTGTTTTGTTTGGGTGTCAGAATGAGCCAAAGCCTTCAATGAGCTTATTAGCACTTGCGGTTGGAATTAAGCAAAAAGAAGTAGTGGACCAAACTGTTAAGAAGGTAGTTGTCAATCCTCACCATTTGGTTTAAAATTTTCTCACCATATTTATATCTGAAATTTATTGCCTTCTTGCAGTTTCCTTTGAGTGATTTTGTTGTGATGCTTTTTCATTATGATGGTGTTGTGGATAAATGGAGGGATTTGCCATGGAGTGATCATGCCATCCATGTGTCTGCAGTGAATCAAACAAAATGGTAAGGTTAATCAACCAAAATGATTCCCATATATTTTTGCGTTGGTAATGTTCATATACAGCGCGTTGGTGTTGGTATGTACTCAAGGGGCACAGATGAAGGCATGCATATCTGTGCAAGGATCTGTTCTGTACCTCTCGTGCCTGTGCACAAATGTTTTTCTCATGGTTTATACAAGCTTGACCATTACTTGGTTGTATAGGTGGTTTGCAAAACGATTTCTGCATCCAGACATAGTTGCTGAGTACGACTACATATTTCTTTGGGATGAAGACCTTGGAGTTGAGAATTTTAATCCAAGACGGTATGAATGTTTTACATTCCAATGGTCATACTGAATTTCAATGTCGATAACTACTGTAACACTCTCTCGGTAACTAGTTTCTAAGATCAGAGTTTTAACATGTTAATTACAGCATATTAGAAGCTTGGTTTATCTTTCCAACTCAAATTATGAGTGGTTTTTCTGTTCTCAAAATTTTTTTTTAATGAAAACTTTTAACAATGCATTGAATATAATAATTCCTTTTCAGATATCTGTCAATTGTTAAGGATGAGAGACTTGAAATATCACAGCCAGCTCTTGATCCTGCCAAGTCAGCAGTGTCTCATCCAATTACTGCACGTCAACCAAAATCAAGGGTGCACAGGTCAGTGTAAATTAGTGTTTGGACTAACTGAAATGGTGGCATATCTTTCTACAAACTGGGGAGAGATCACACGATTTGCTATCAATATTTTTTGCTGTAGATGAAGAATATTACAATTGAATTTTATAAATTGAATTGTATATTACCATTGTGATTAAACTATTTGTTGCATTTTCATTTGATTGAACTTTTTTAGGTTAAAAATTTAGTTGTTAACATCTAGGACCCTCATGCTTTCAAGAAATTAACAAAAAATAATAATAGAAAAAAAGGAACCTTCACTACACCTTGTTCTGTTTTATTGTAACTAGTTTTTGCTGTTATCTGTTTGTCCAATTTGGTGGATTAGTTTGCTAAACTTGGGTGCGTCTACTGAAATTTGTTATTTTCTGTTGAGAATTTAATTCAATATCTAATTTGGATTTCCTTCTCAATAGAGGTAAGGATTATGCACAGCTTATAGATTCTCTTATTCTGAATAACGAACAATCTTGGTTTTGGGTATAGAATGTGAGTTTGACTAGTGGTTACCTTTTAACAGAAGGATGTATAAATTTAAAGGCAGCGGAAGGTGTTATCACAACAGCACTTCTCCTCCTTGCATAGGGTAAATGATGACCAACTCTCATTACTTGTCACTTTGATTATTAAATTTATATCATATTATTTCCCTATCTACTTGTTGGAAAAGAGAAGGTTTTTTAATGAACTGTAAATAAGTATATTGCTTCCACAACTCAACTCAACTCAACTAAGCCTTTATCCCAAAAATTTGAGATCGGCTATATAGATTCGCTTTCTCCATTCTAAACGATTTTGGGTTAAATCCTCATAAATGTGTAATGATTATATGTCATGTTGTACTACTCTCCTCCAAGTTAATTTAAGTCTATCACTTTTTTCTTTCTATCCTCTAACCTAATGTGCTCTACTTGTCTAACTGGAGCTTCCGTATATCTACACTTAACATAACAAAATCACCTCAATCTCTCTTTTCTCAACTTATCCTCAATAGGTATTACTCCTACATTTTCTTTAATACTCTCATTACGGACTTTATCTAGTTTAGTATGGTCACTCATCCACCTTAACATTCTCATCTCTGCAACTCTTATCTTATACGCATACGACTTTTCAAAGGCCCAACACTCACTACCATATAACATAGCCTATCGTATGGTCAGACGGTAAAATTTTCCTTTTAATTTATTGGGAATCTTACGATCACATAAAACTCGTGGCACGCCTCCACTTCAACCATCCCGCTTTAATCCTATGACTAACATCCTCCTCGCATCCCCATCTACTTGAAGGATCGAGCCTAGATATTTAAAGTGATTACTTTGGGACAAGATCACCCCATTCAAACTAACTCCTTCCCTATCACCGCTTGGCCTTCACCGAACTTGCAATGCATGTATTCTGCCTTCGCTCTACTTAACTTAAAACCCTTTGACTCTAGAGTACTTCTCCAAAGTTCTAGCTTCCTATTGACTCCTTCTCGTGTCTCATCTATCGTAACAATATCATCCGCAAACATCATGCACCAAGGAATACTCTCTTGTATATGTTTCAGCTCATCTAAAACTAATGTAAAAAGGTAAGGGCTTATGGCTGATCCTGTGTAATCCAATTGAGATCGAAAATCGCTTGTGTCCTCCCACTGCGCACAATAGTAGTTGCTCCTTCATACATATCTTTCAATACTTGTATGTACCTAATAGATACCCTCTTTGTTCTAACACATTCCATAAGATCTCTCTTGGAACACTATCATAAGCCTTCTCCAAATCAATAAAACCATGTGTAGATCTTTCTTCACATCTCTATATTTCTCCATCAAGCTTCTAATGAGAAAGATCGCCCATAGTTGAACGACTGCATGAAACCAAATTGATTGAGAGAGATAGAAGTATCATGACGTAGTCGATGCTCCACAACTCTCTCCCACAACTTCATAGTATGGCTCATGAGTTTAATTCCCTATAGTTTGAGCAACTCAGATGTCTCCCTTATTTTTAAAAATAGGTACTAAAATACTCTTCCTCCATTCATCGCATTTTCTTTGAGTTTAGAATCTTATTAAATAATTTAGTTAACCATGCCACTCCCATATCTCCCAAATACTTCCACACTTCAATTGGTATTTCATCTGTCCACAGTTTTACCCACTTTCATTCTCTTAAGTGCTTCCTTTACTTCTAAAGATCTAATCCTTCTAGTATAATTTACATTCTTTTCTATTGTTCTATAATCTATATTCGCGCTATTACCATTTTGACTATTATTAAAGAGATCATTAAAATAATTTCTCCATCTTTCTTTAATGTCCTCATCTTTCACCAACACTTTTTCTTCTTTATCCTTATTGCACCTATCTTGATTGAGATCTTGACATTTCCTTTCTCTACTCGTTGCTTATCGATAAATATCATTCTCCCCTTCTTTAGTTCCAAGTTTGTGATTTAACTTTTCAAAGGCGTGTGCTCTTGCTTGACTAAATGCCTTTTTTGAATCTTTCTTTTCTATCTTGTACTGTTCATATGCCTCATTATTATAACATTTATGTAATTTCTTATACCATTCCCTTTTTCTCTTCACTACCTTTTGTACTTCCTCATTCCACCACCATCTCTCTTTTGAGGGTGGTCCATGTCCTTAGACTCTCCAAGTACTTTTCTAGCTACTTCTCTAATCTTTGATGCCATCCAGATCCACATATCATTGGCCTCCATATCTAGCTTCCATACTTCAGACTCGAGAAGCTCATTTTTGAACTTTACTTGCTTTACTCCTTTGAACTCCCACTACTTTGTTCGAGCTATACTATTTCTTCTGACCTTACTTGAATTGTTCCTAAACTTGACATCCAAGACCACCAACCTATGTTGACTTGTTAAAGCCTCTCCGAATGACCTTGCAATCCTTACATAGAGCTCTATTTGTCTTCTTGGTTAAGAGGAAGTCGATTTGGCTTCTATGTTGCCCACTTTTGAAAGTCACTAAATGTGACTCTCTTTATAAAGTAGGTATTTGCTAGTATTAGGTCGTATGCCATAGCAAAATCCAGGATGCTTTTTCCTCCTCGCTTCGATCGCCAAAACCAAAACCTCCATGAACATTTTCATAACCTTGCCTATCACTTCCTACATGTCCATTCAAATCTCCACCAATGAAAACATTCTCTTCATTCGGTATGCTTTGCATTAAATCATCCATATCTTCCCAAAACCTTTGTTTACTCTCACTGCCTAGTCCTATTTGTGGGGCATAAGCACTAACTATATTTATTGTTTCTCCTTCTAGTACTAGCTTTACTAGTATAATTCTATCTCCTACTCTTTTCACAAATTACTAAGGTCTTTCAATGTTCTGTTTATAATTATACCCAATTGCTCTTATTTCTCTCCTTTCCGTAAACCACAATTTGTACCCTGAATTACCCACTTCCTTACTTTTCTCCTACCCATTTAGTCTCCCGAATGCAAGCAATATTCACCCTTCTCCTTTCCAAGGTATCCACAAGCTCCATTAATTTTCCGTAAGTGATCCAACATTCCAAGTACCAACCCCGATCCTCCTCCTATCCCGCTCCTTCCTAATTGGTTTCCTTCTATGATATCTTCTATTGTTTTCTATATCTATCTTGTGTTCTGCTCCACTATTTGTTCTACTATCTGTCCTATGGACTAACTTCTTTACCCACACCGCCCATGATGTGGGAACCCTTGCTCACTTAACACACACCGGCGCCGCATGGCGCGCCGCTGTGAATGCCCTACACCCTTGCATATTTATCACTACACCCGGGTTCCGATGTAGCGCGTCGTTAGTAGAGGACGCCCCAACGTTTATATCATTTGAATCCATATCATAGGGTGTGACGAAATTTTTACGCTGGTTGTCACCTACCGCAACCCTCCTCCTTTACCCGGGCTTGGGACTATATATTGCTTCCACCCTGAAACTAAATTTTGTTAATGCAGTTGGGTGGAAATGATGGCACCTGTCTTCTCAAAGGCTGCTTGGCGATGTGTATGGTATATGATCCAGGTATAGTTTCTGTCTCAAGTCTTTTTCACATTGGAATGTGAGGGGTGGTACTAGCTTTTGATAAAATCATACTCAGCAATCTATAGTTAAAAAACTTGACCAAATTTATAGCAGTGGGTGACTACTGATACTTGAAATCGTTCTGTGACATGATGATTAGGTATATTGCTAATCACATTGAATGAAACTTGGTAGAGCGGGTGGTATTCATTCTGACTTTAGTTATATTTTAGTTTAGATTCAGTTGCTAAAATCCATTCCTTTGTTAGTTAGATATAGAATCGCTTAATGAATCAAAATACACCACCTTACTTGGTTGGTCAGTAGAATATATTTGCACTGTCATCTCTACATCATGTCTGTCTTCGTAATACTCACTGGCTAAGGATCTTTCACTTGTACAGAATGACTTGATCCATGCCTGGGGCCTGGATTTCCAGCTTGGTTATTGTGCACAGGTAACTTTCCAAATCCTATGAATTTCCATGTGATTCCATGGGCTATAAATGTGATAGTTCTACTATTTTATAGGGTGATCGAACAAAAAATGTTGGCGTAGTTGATTCTGAGTACATTGTTCATCTGGGTCTTTTAACTCTTGGTGTCTTCAATGGAACTGAGGCAAGTCCTTAATGGAATATGTTTCTTTCATCATTCTATTGTATTTTCATCATCACTTTCCATTACCAAACATGTGTTAGTTCAATTAAGCAAGACAGCTTGCACTAGCAATGCTAAATGTTTAGTCTATCTCAATATTTATATAAGTTTCTGCTTTTTTGTGCAGTCTAATTCTCATTCTGGTTCGCAAGTTCATCTTTCTCAAGAAAAGCATTTTGCTGTAAGCTGCTCAACCTAATATATTTCTATAAATAATCTGAGCTTGCTACAGTCTTCTGAATAAAAAATAATAATAATAATAATAATAATAATCTTTGGTACTGCAGGAGCCATCGGAGTCCCATGTAGTTGATAACAGAGTAGAGGTACGCTCGGTTGATTATTTTCTATGCTCGCAAGCCATGTTCTTTTTTTCATTACGCATTGCACAAACTGCAAAATTATGTTCTTTTTGTTGTTTTTCCCTGCTTATTTATACTCTCAACAATATGCTTATTTTTCCTCAAATGAATTGACATGGATCCATTGGTTTAAGAACTAGTTATGGAGTAATGATATTTGTACAGGTAAGAAGACAGTCCTACTTTGAAATGCAGATCTTCCAGGATAGATGGAAAAACGCTGTAAAGGACGACAAATGCTGGGTAGATCCATTTCAATACTTAGCAAACCAAACTAATAATTAAACTTTATTTCTTCATATGAAGATTGGTGGCTACATTCATACATGACAGCAATAGCTTCTTGTACAAACCATCCATATGAATTTTTGTTCTGAAAATCTCAAACAGCAGAGGTAAAGTGTGTAAATTCTTCAAGGAGATTGAGATTGTGAATTTGTGATTTCTTGGCTGCTGCTGCATAGCCAGTGGTGTTCATATATGGATGATCTCAGAGAGTTGTGGAACAGCCAATGCAGATTTCTGTAATTTTATGCTTCATTTGGATCTTCTCATTCAAATGAGAAATGGCAGATATGCCTGATGTGTGATTTCCTACTTCCCACTTTGAAATTATTGATAATTTTTTTGAATTCTGTAAATACAATTTAATTTTGAGTGTATTTTTTTTTTTTTGAGTAACTTCAAATATTTATAAAATAATACCCCTTCCTTCATAATGATTGGTTTACTTTTATTTTCACATAATTTAAGAAAATAAAATTAATATAATTAAAGCAATAAATTTTATTTAATAATTTTTTAATATACTTTTCATTTTTATTATTTCATTTAAAAGTAAATAACTTTTGGTATTAAATTATTCTTAAAATTAATGAATTTTAATTTTTTTAATGTGTATTAATTAGAGAATATTAATAAGTTAATAAATAAGTTATTATTTTAAAAAGAAAGTGATTTACAATTTGAGATAAATGGAAAATAAAAGCAAAAGTTAATATTGAAATTCATCAAATGATGAAATTGTAAGGACGATATTGTAAGTGCGCATTACATACAAAATGATGAAATTGTTAAATTTTGTAAAAATTTGGCCTGACTGTAATTATAGGTAAAAAATAGGTACTAAAAAGTAATTTTGTCAAAAATAAATTAAAAAAAAAAAAAGAAAACCACAAACATCACATTTTTTTTTTTCATCAGATTACTTTATGGTCATTTCCATTTGAATTCTCTTAGGGTTTAAGGCTTGAGGCTCTCTTCGACTGTACTTCTCTTGCCTCTCCGACTCACACAAAGGTTCAACGGCCCAAAGATGTCAGTCTACCGCCTCCTCCGCCGCTCCACTGCCACCGCCGCTACTAACGCCAAGTCCTGTCAACCTCTAATTCGAGCCCTCCACTACCTCACACTCTCTCCCAAGACGACCACCTCCCAAACTTTTGACTCTAATGACCAAATCTCATCCTTATCCAACCCCATCTCCTCATCTCCTCTCCTCCCTATATCCCGCACCTACGCCTTTTCCTCCGCCGAGGAAGCTGCTGCAGAACGCCGTAGACGCAAGCGCCGCCTCCGCATCGAACCTCCACTCCACGCCCTTCAGCGCAATCCCAACCCTCCGCCTCGTGACCCCAACGCGCCTCGTCTTCCGGACTCTACCAATGCATTAGTAGGCCCGCGACTGAACCTTCATAACCGAGTGCAATCTCTCATTCGCGCCTTCGATCTCGACAACGCCTCCCTTCTCGCTCGCAACGCCGTTGCCTACTAATTTGCAGAACTCGTCCCACTGTGTTCACCTGCAACGCGATCATCGCTGCTGTATCGAGCCAAAACGGTACAGTGATGCAATTTCGCTATTTAAGTACTTTTTGAACAGCATGATATAGTTCCTAATGTTGTTTCGTATAATAATTTGATCAATGCACATTGTGACAGACAGGAGAGTCGATACGGCAAACTTCAGAAATCTATAGGCATATAATTGCAAATGCTCCGTTTAGTCTCACTTCGCATGTAAACTTATAAGCATTTGACTAAAGGGGTTGATTGATGCTGGGAGGGTTGATGAAGCAGTGGATTTGTTGAGAGAGATGTTGAACAAAGGTCACGGGGCAGATTCTTTGGTCTTTAACAACATAATTGTGCGTTTTTGACTTGGGAAATTTGGAGAAGGCAAATGAGTTTTTCAAATGAGCTGACTGGAGAGATGTTTGTGGTATGATGGTACAGTTAATGTGCAACATTTATGGATTGGTGGTTTAAGCAAGGAAGGATAAGGAGGCTATGGAGAATTATAGTCATTTATGGATAGGAAATTGAAGATTGCACTCTCCAACTGGAAATGCCCCTTGAGGTTCTGCTCAGGTATGGGAAAAAGAGGCACAGTAGTTTCTATTTGAGTTAATGTGTTAGATAACCATACCCCCACCAACCAACCAAGGTGTTAATTCGAAACTTTTAATATCATGGTGAATGAGTGTTTTAAAGAACAGGAGTAAGTCGCCCCATAACGCTAGTTCCAGGTATGTAACTCGATTCATATGACTTTGAGTAAAGCCCTTGTCCTCAGCTCCTCGGAAGGTTGGAGCAGTAAAGTCATTCCTACACTCAAGCAAAGGCTAACTCTAAGGCTTGATCACTGTATTTGACTTCCACAGAGGTTTGGGGTACACTCTATTAAATTCTAGTATTTTTCATTAAGGAAAAGAAAAGCATATTTTATTATTCTCCCAGACGCTTATTAGCGCACCTCTCCATGCCTATTATAGTAATAGTAATCCTACATCCTCTCATGAAAAGAAATCTTAGGGAGTCCAACTGAAACCGCAGGTAAAGGAGCCTGCCTGGGAATATATTATCCTTTTATGCAATTGAATCACTGGAAACTAGCATTCAAACTAGTTAGATCAATGGCTAGTCAACCTGCTATACCTGCTGACTGATAGATCTTTTCGCTTTACTTTGCTTGTCCTATAGCTCGATAGCTTGAAAAAGATTATTCACTTGACTCCTATAATTATTAAAATAGATGGAACTCTTACTTGAGTAAGCGAACTCTAGATGTATTTGATCCGTCCCTGCGGAAAGAAATTAATAATCGAAAGCTTTCCCAGCTTTTGAGGTTGAGCTAGAACCGGCTTTTATCTATATCTATAACCATCGCTTCGGCTATCCTAAGCGTAATCTGAATTTCAAGCGGCTTGCTACATCTGTAGTCGAATGAAGAGGGCTTGCACTGGCTGGACGTAAGACTGACTAGAAAGTCCTCCTACAGAGCTAGGTCAAGGGATGTTGAAGAGAGGGATTTTAGGCAATTCCCGAGGAATATGACATGGCTATTGTTGAAGGGAGTGAGAGCGGGAGTATGGCATGTTTTACGCAGACAGCTATTGACTGGGAAAAAGCAAGGTTCTCTGAGCATTGGTCTTAGAATATCACGCCCTAAACTGAAAGCTTGAAAGCCAGGAACAGAGTAAGCAGCAAAGCAGACTAACCGAAGTCTCTTTGCGGCGCGAGACAACTCTCTCTAAGGAACTCGTCTTACAGAAGGAGCTGCTGGAGAAGGAATGATAAAAGCAAAATCTCTCCCCGAAAGGAATTCTGTTTTAGAATACCAGAGAAGGCTAGATAGAGTTCTTCTCCTCTCGTGAAGTAATCCTCGGCGTCGGTTGACTTGGCTCAGTTCCTGGATACGCGCACTCAGGAATCGACTGGTTCCGAGCTAGGGTACTATCATATGCATTACAGGAGCGCATTCACGAGCACGAAAGGAAGGCTGAGACCAGCCTTTGACTCCTTCTACTCAAGCTCCTACTATAGCTCCGATTCCGGAACAGCAACTAAATGAGGAAACTTCCCGATCTTTTCCGACAACTACATTCGCTCGTCTTCAAACCACGCCATTCTACTCGTCTAGCTCAACTAATCCATCCAGACGATGATCTGCCCGAAGCTGGGTAAGCAATTGAAAGAAGTATTAGTCGAGTCCGAAGACAGGCAAGGCAATTGAGATAAAGCTCATCATTCTACGAAAGCAGTCTAACCCAGCAGCAGCAGTGTCTTCTCTTTTATCTGGCCTTTCCGAGGCGGTTGCACGAGCCAATGTTGTCAATAGGCTTCTTTATCGGCGATATATATATATGTGGTCTCGGGTTCCCAGGCGAGGATGGTGGTAATTAATTGCAAAGGGCAATGAACGGGAGCTACAGTGCCGTGTTCGGATAGACATAAGAGGGCGGGTGGAAGGAATAAACTCCTTTGCTTTGGGATACGTCTTATCGATCAGCAAGTACTGCTGGCTGGGATGGATTAGATAGCCGTACAAGATCTCTTATTAATAATATAGATTCACTCTCTTCCTCTTATCGGAGTGAAACAACTTCTTTTTCCGATCAAGAAGTTGTTGTTACCTAATTCCGATGAGGAACTCTCTTCAACGAGACTAGTGCTATCAAGAATCGGTCGTCCCTTTACTATACTTTCAGAAATGGCGGGACGGAAAGCTAGTCTTCTTACTACAGGAGTAGGGCAAGGGTAAGCGCAAGAATCTTTATTGAAAGCTGTATTAGGTTTAGGGCCCGTTAGTTTGAAAGTCTTTACAAATCCTTATCTTGCTCTATCGAATGCCCATTTTGTTTTGTTTTGAAACTAGATCTTTTAGGAAAGCTAGTGGAGTAAAGCAAGTGGGCAAAATCATTCTTATTTGCTCCCGGAGCACTCTCTCATCGTTAGACCTCACAGGGAATGAAATGCAAGTCTTCAAAAAAACCATATGATGATAGGAGTCCGTCCTATCTTGGATAGCAGATTCTAGGTCCTAAGGATCGAGGCTAGCCAGTTCCCATTCATCCAGTTCCCTTTTGGAGGTTCAGTGCTAGGGGTTGAGCTTTACTTGATAGAGTTGCCTTCCATGCATAGGATGTTATAGGTTATAGGTCTGATATGGAGTAGTACATTCCAGTAGAGGATAGACTCTACCTAGAGGTGTAAGCATCTCCTGAAAGACAGTGCTTTTCTCGTATGAGGGATATAAAACTAGGTAGATTTTTGAGGGCGGGTTGGAAAATTTTGTTCTTACATTTTATTTTGGAGTTGCTTTCCTTATCCCTTCTATAACAGACCAGAGTTTTAGACTATGGCTAGAGTGACTCCCTGGAATTAGAAGAGTGTAACACTATATAGAGGACGTTTCAATACGCATAGGTTCTATCCTCTTCGCAAACCATTTATTTAGTCTTTCCTCTTGGAATGGAGTCCCTTGTTACAGGGAGTGCTTAGGAGTCTGTGGAATGGCCCTATCAAGTACTCACTTAAAAAGGAAGAGAAGCACTGATTAGAACTGAAACTGCAACTTGATTGAAAAGCGTGCTGAAAACTAGATAGCAAAAAGAAAGATTTTTTTGACTTACAATGAAACTGGATCAAGAGTTGCCAAGAGAAAAACCGCTTGCAAAGGAACTGGAGGATATTACCTGGGGTGGGGGCAAGGCTTGCTAATATTCCCGGGCGGAATAACACTACTACCACGAGACTTGATAGAAGATGAGATGGTAATGAATACTTTTTTAGATTTAGACTAGCCAGGGAAAGTGACTCGTCAAGCCGGGTTACAAAGCGAGTCAGTTAGGGCCGAAAGACTTTTAAGAAGATATTACCTATTGGTAAAAGGCACTTGATCTCCGGAAGGGAACTCAACTATTACCACCTATGGATCATACCTATTTGCTCTATCGATAGAAAGTCTTGCTCGGCTGGGAACTAGCACTTTTCAGGAGCAGGGGAACTCCAATTGGAAGGCTTTCAAAGCGGATTGATTTCATTTGTCCTTTGATAAGACCTTAAAGTGAAAAGGACTGCTGGAGATAATTATACCTGGTCTAGTACTGGGACAGGGAATTTGAACTTTCTAGCGGAATTAAGGAAGCGATGGAAAAGAGAACCTATAGGTCTTTTCTTACATAGGAGTTTTTCTTATAAAATTTGTAAACGTAATAAACTCTGTAAAAGAGAACCTTTAGGTCTTTTCTTACTTATAAAGGTACCGTGCATACAAAGTTATTTCTTTAATGTTTATTCCTGAGTTTAGGATCTCTTTCGTTGAAAACAGTTTCCGAAGTCGTGCTAACGCATTGTAAACTTTCCCTAACGGTCTTTTCTTACCAGTAAATGTAGTAATCCTTGGCTCAGTTGGTGGGTACGGTTCGCTCGCTAATTCAAGCCCTTACAGAACGCATCGCTTTCACTACGGTTTCAGTGAAAAGAAAGGGCTTTAGCAACGAAAGCGCTTTTCACCTTATTTAAAAAAAGAGTTCCGCTTGACTTGAAAGTCCGTCCTGCTTCAGAGCAGAGGGAAGGGATTCAGTCAACTCTCCGAAAGTACTCTTGGGCGAGCTAGGCTCAATGAAATCTTTGTCTTGCAGAGAGATAGAATCATACTTTTTCTCCAGTTTCAGGGCAGGGCGTAAGGCAAGGGGATCTTGAATCAAAGAATTCCTGTCCGGCAAGCGAAGTAGAAAAAGTATGATTCTTGCTCTTCTCTAGCGGTATCGGCTTTCGGGTAGTGGTGGGTTCAGTCAGTGAAACTCGCATTTAGGCTGGCGTAGTAAACTCCGCTCTTGCTCACTCTAGGGAAGGCGATGCGCTCAGTAAACTCGTATCAACTACTCGCCTTCTTAGCTTTGAACTTCTAGCCGCTTTTAAGAAGACCCTTTAAGCACAAGTGCAGAGAATCTTGTTGGTTTCGGTAACCAGCCAAGCGCCAGTGAAAGTTGTTAAAGCTAAATATTTAAAGCCTAAAGTAGGAACTCACACCCTTAGTCAAGCGAGACGCTTAGGTTCAGGCACTTTCACCAGTACTTGAGCCAGCACCTGAACCGAGACCTAAAGCTGAACCGCTGAAGGAACCTCTTTCCGTTGTTAAAGCAAGTACGCTTTTCAAGCTTTTTCCTTACTAAAGCAGGCACACGCAAAACTCTCTTTTTGGCTTTTCACTGAAACCAACACGCCTAAACATAAGGTAGGTGCTTTCACCCGCTTTTTAGTTCGACATTCCCTTTCGCTTTCGCTTCCGGGAAAACGCAGTGGTCAAAGTAGTTCAAGTCAGTGCTTTCCTTCCGGGCGAAGGGAGAAGGCACCACCTACTACAACTCAAGCTATAGAGAGATCAAATCACTCTTTCTCTTCCGGGTACAGGCTTAGATAAAAATCCTTCTTGTGTGGGATGAGATTGACCAGATGAGACAGCTGATACCGAACTACTGCTTGTATATTTAGTCCTTCGGACCTTTCAAAGTTTTTGAGAGAGGGTTGGGGAGAGAGATTTGGAAGGTGGAACTTTATGCAATCTGCCATACGGTGGAGATGGCTTCATGAATGGGCACTGGAACCTTTGGGTAGAGTCTGACTCATTATATGCAGTTAAGATGATTAACTCCCAATGCAAGCCCCATAAGCGCGAAATATGCTGCTGAGCTTCACTGAAAATGCAAGAGCCTTACAGTCTTTTAGAGTCACCCATTGTTGGAGGGATAGAAATAGAGCTGCTGACTTTATTACTTTATTGCGGGATGTCGAGTTATTTCTTTAATGTTTCCAAGATACCTCCCTTAGCCCTTAATAACATTATTAGAGAGAATATGCAGGAACTGATTTATGTACGTGTATGTTATATTATGTACACTTTTTTTTTTCATTATAAGTTATTATTTAATTAGCTGCAAGACCAAAAAAGGGTGCAAAACCGAAAGCCCTTCTTTAAGTTCCTCCCAGATACATGACTTACATACCCGGCTCAACATTCTTGGAAAACAATCGAATCGAGGGTTCAGAGGAGAATTGGCCATTCAATCTTGTAAACTAATCGAGACCGAAATTGGAAAAAGAGATACGAACGGAGAGGAATAACCAATCGATGAAAGAACATGAAACCATTCTGTTTCAATAGAGGTACGAGAAACGGTTGGGGGCAATAAAGTAGGTGAAGTGGTTGGATTTTGCGAGCTGTTCCAACCACTGCTGGATGTGATTCCAAGAGCCGAACGAGAATGAATACCACACAGAAGAGTCAAGACCAGGCTCCCTAATGGAATGTTTAACCAATCCATTCCGGATCGACAGAATTGGTACGGAAGTTGTAACATGGGAAAACCACGGAAAACACAACTTATTTGAATAACCCGGTGACCTACCAATTGTAGAAGTAGGATCTTTGGCAAGCAATAAGCACTTAAATAATACAATTCGAGTGTACCATCTTCTTTCTCATTTCGAGGAAAAGGTGCGGAGGAAAAGGAAACAACGGAGAGATCCGAATCAGACCTAAATGGGAATGACATGAAAAGTCTTTTCAAAACCTAGCATTAAGGGCGTTACGACGATATACGAGAGGAATGAAGAAAAACTCGTGATTGGTGTGGAGGGGAAGATCTGTTTATGATATAGTTCAAGAAAGAGTCGTCTCATTTCCTTACTTCTTCGTTCTTTTTTTTTTGTGTTCTGCCAAAAGAAGAAGGTAAAGCCTATATATAACTTTAAATCTTTCATAAATCCAGTAAAAAAATTCTTTCCAAGAATGAGGCCTTGGATTAGTCAGAGAGGTTAGGAAAAATTTCCATAAAAAAATGAAAAGTTTCATCTTATAAATGATCGGCTCAAATAGAAAGTAAAAAAAGACTCTCTTCCATGATGGAGATTTCTCATAAGGGACATACCATAGCGATCTCAGTAAGAATATAGAAAAATAGAAAGTAAAGAGGAAAAGGCATGACCAGGAGAATTGTGTAAAATAGAAAGTAAAGAGGAAAAGGCATGACCAGAAGAATTGTGTAAAATAAGTGAATTTATCCAGTTGAGGCATGATGGATTGAGATTGAATTCTTCCCTCCAGACAGCTTAACTCCGTCAAGCCTGTAGGAGTCTTTTTGAAGGAAACGAGAGTTGTGGTTGGTTGTTGACCAAACAAAAGCATGGGAGTTTTTGGGCGTAAAAGTTACTTTCTTCTTTATACGATATTTATAGTTAGATGAAAAGAGGGCTCAGGCATAACATAAGGACGATATCGGAATGTCTGAACTGAAGCTATCGCCTTGATACGATAGAATGAGAAGTGAAATCGAAGTTTCGGGCTTCTGTGACGGAGGTTTTCTTAGTCGACCTAATCAATCGATTCCTCGGCATAGTTGAAATTCAAGTCTTAGTTCTTCCCACTTGGATGAGCGGTGAATACCTTTCTAAAGTAAAGATTTGGCTCGGATGGATCCGGATAGGATATTTTCACGCCTTGGCGTCTGGTTAAGACTTCCCCCCCGTCCTTCTCCTTAGGCTGGTTGAACCTTGAGATAGAAGAGCAATATGGAGGGTTTCTCCTGACCCTAAGTTGAAACCAATCATTTCTTTCATCAACATCAACGAATCACTATCTCTCTTTCATCGGTAGCCTTGCTTTAATAAAGCTTTATCCCGGGCTTTGTTTATTTGTGAAAGCAAATTAAGAGAAGTGAAGTGGGAGGTGATTCCACCAACGGTTCCTCTTCCAGGTCAGGTAAGAAGAGATATTCAAAATCGCCTATTTTATCCC
Organism: Hevea brasiliensis; assembly: GCF_030052815.1. NCBI lineage: Eukaryota > Viridiplantae > Streptophyta > Magnoliopsida > Malpighiales > Euphorbiaceae > Hevea > Hevea brasiliensis. Next base: position 7,600,138 of record NC_079500.1, read on the forward strand.
ATCAACTGAGAGAGATTATTTCATAGGTAATTATTAGTATATGGGGTCTATGTGGTTCTTTATACATTGATTTCTGGTCTTTGTTGACCCCTTATATTAAGTTAAGTAAGGGGATTACCTTCTGAGGATCCTAAAATAAAGGTGCTTTAGAAAACCAGGAATCGGTATTTGAACCCCGTCTACCATTTACATACCAGGAAGGAGCAGTCCATAGACGGACTCAGCTACAGCAATAGAGAGCGAGCCTAGGCAATGGGAGGTCTGCATTTGCCCAAAGAAGTGCTTTAGTAGCAGAATTTGAAAAGGAATTGATCGTGATAAGTACAAAAGAATAAGATAGGGAGAGCAATGGATGACTTCCCAAGTAGTTGGTTAGCTCGTGCATCATGGGCAAGCGTGACCTGATCCGTGGTCAATTAAGACCAGAGAGAGCTCTTTTTTCTTGCATCAGCTATGAGAGAGCCGGTAAAGCAGTTGACATACAGAACCCTGAACCATGAGAATTGCCGCCTAGTAAAAGATACCCCGCGTCAAACATTTTGCTGCCAACCAAAACCGATTTCCTTTCTTTCCCAGAAAGCTCGGTAAGAGAGACGGTTGCACCTTGCTCTTCTGAGGCATTTATTTCACTAGCCTTTTTCTTGACACAGCCTTCCAGCTTCACTCCATCCCTAGTAGATTAGAGCACTGAAAGGGGGAGGAACTTCATTGCATCTCTTGGTTCGAGAAAAAAAAAAAAGAAAGGTTAGAACTCATTCGTTGTGGATTTCCACCAACTGCTAATGCCTAATTGTCAAAAAAACCGTCCCAGATAGAAGAACTCCACTTTGGCGGTGGGCTTAGACTAGTCCCCGTCTTCCTCGCCAGTAGCTTTCAAAGGGTTGAAAGCGAGTAAGAGCTGCAAGCGAATTCAGAATTCTCTTACACGATCAAGGCAGGTTTTAGAGAGAATAGCCGGCCCCGACCGCTTCAAAAGCAAAGCGGGGCTGCTGGAAAGATTCCTATAGCGGGGAATCCATCGCCGTTCAGGAACAAGCTGAACGGATCTTTTCCGATATTCGTCTTCGACGAATTCGTGAAGCGGATATTGATCAATATCAGTTTGTACCGGAGGGGGGAGGGGTAATCCCTTTTCCCTTAATCCTGCCTGGGAAGAAGAGATTGACGATTTAGCTCTAAGAGCAAATTCTAATGATCTCGACGTAAATTCAAAGTCAAGGCCTTGCTCTTAAACTATCACCCTGAAAGAAGATACCCAAGTTTGGTGATACTTGAATTTTTTCCCTTGTCCTAACTGGCCAGTCAGTATTTGGTGGTTTCAGAGTGAGTTCGTTGAAACGGGATACCCGTGCCGATAGAATCTCTGGATTCAAGTGCTCGGTCAGATATCTTTCCCTTTATAAATAGAAATCGGCTTTCTGCCTTTATTCGGCTAAGTTTTAGCTTTAGCGTTGGGACTGAACACTTAGGGCATGAAATGCCGGATAAGCATAGAGTGGGGTTGGGGTATGCATTCAATGCCTAGTCGGCTGCCATAGAGTGGGCATAAAATGCCAAGTCGGCTAAGCATGCCATATCGGTCTGAGAAGTATGACCTTAGAATACGATATTAGAATAAGCATGAAATGCTAAGGGAAAATCGACTTGAAAACCATTTTCAATCTCAATGGTGTCAGTTTCGCACGAGCTCATGGGCTAAGAAAACATTTTCCATCGAAGTTCAGTCCAATAGAGAAAGACCATGGTGGTACGACTATCGAGTGGTCCCTAAGAGCTCTGAGGACAGTAGCTCTGTCTCTAACTAATATGAAGGGGCTTTCCAGGAAAGGGGGCTTTCCTTTCTGAAGTTCCCTAAGGTTAGGAGCCCGGTTCGGCTCTTCCTATGAAATGATTAGGCCTTCCCGAACCCCACGCGAGGGGAAGACCGGCAGCACGCAGAAGAGTTCCAAGAGGACCTTATTTGAACTAGTTCCAAAGGGGTCGTAGCGAAAGCAAGAAAGATGTTAATAGCAAGACCCTTTCCTGAATCAAAATCTCTCTTCTTACCAGCTACTGCGATCAATCTCCGATCCCTCTCTTCATTGTAGAATGCCGTGTAATGCCGTAGTCCAAAGATAAGAGCTGCATTCGTAGGTCTATCAAACCTGAGTTTAGGGTACCGATAAGGTAATCCACCAAGAAAGGCTTTGAATCGTGAGATAGGGGTATAGGACCTACGGCTTTCTAGTTACGTATGAGTAAGCATATACTTATTTCCAGTCTCTTTAGTCTACTCGACTGAGTTTGAGAGGGGCGAAGCGGTGACTCGACTTACAGGTTTTTTCCTCTCACTTCGTTCGAGCTGGAGTTGGTAGCCTCTATAGTATGCTTTATGCGCTTAGCTCGGGCTGGGTTCAACCAGTCTGCCTCTTCCCTTTCTCTCTATGCCCATTGATATTTATCAAAAAGTGGCTTAACGGGGCCATAGTACATTGACATGAAAGACCTTTTGGACAGGCTAAAAAGTAGTCTATATCGCTTACAGGATCAGACCAGACTGTTCTAACAGGGCAGGGGAGAGGGAGAACTAATCTCATACAGTACAGCTATGATCGGGCAATAGCGCAGATAAGATCAGACTTTTTGTGTGAAGGATATGGTTCTGGTTCTCTTCTGTCCCGTTCCTTCAATCAAAGAAGAATCCATGCCCAGGGCTAGTGCCAGCGCATAGTCAGAGTCTTCCCTGCGTGCCTAACATCCACTCCTTCTAGTCGAGTGCCTTGCGGCGCCTTTAACGATGAGAGAAGTCGATACCGAAGAGAATAACTCAAGGGCACTGGCTACTCCATCAACTCAATTTCGTTGCATAAGTGAGGATGCCAGTCATCATAGTCTGAACTTGAAATCTTTCGTAGGCTCATCTCGTCGATTTTTATTCCGATCCTGGTCATTCATAGATAGTCAGCACTTTTAGTCATAGGCTATCGCCCATTCCTGATAGCCCGTTCCCTATTCCATTAAAGAATGAATGGGAATTGATCTGACAACGGCTGGGCAAAATCCATCTCTTTCTATCTCTATTTTCGCTAAACTTGCCTGCTTTCATGAAGCCGACCTTAACAGACATCTCTGTAATTTTCGTAGATGGAAGATCCGGTGAATCAATTAAATTAGATGCCGCTTACCTAGATGCGGTGCTTGTCCCTCGAAGCGAAGGTCAAGACCCATCTATTCGATCTATCGGAAGAAATTTTTTGACTAAACACCCTACGAAAGGACTTCCTTAACTACTCAACAGAACAAGACTTACGAACTGAGCTAGCCACTCGTTCTTCCAATAGCCGCCTTTAGCCTAATGTTCGCTTAGTGCGACTATAAGCTCTGAGCATAGACGACCAACTCTTTTGAAGACAGCGGAGAATTGATAGCAACAAAAGAATCAGCTATCGTCTTAAGAAAGCCAAGATAAGTCCCCATAGGCTGTGTGCCCTTTTCTTAACTTAAGGGACTGAAGTTGAGCTTAAGTTTCAGCTCTTGGCAGGTCCTTGATCGAGAAAGATCCTCTCCAAAGTGAGCCAAACATCACGAGATGTAGAGAGTTCCTTAACCTCTTTGATTTCATAACCTTAGTTAGGGTAGCCTTGATCCAAGAAAGAAGGGTATGTGCGTACCCAAGCAAGATAGGCGGGATTGAGCACATGACGAACCTAAGGACGACATCTTCTTTTGAATTAGGTTCTTCTCTATGCTAATTACTGATTGAGTTGGAAAAGTTATTTGATATGCCTTGCTACTTTGCTTCTGAGCTAACTGTATAACTAAAGCTTTAAGCAACACAACTACTGATGTAGATGGGCATGGCTAAAATAGCTATTATGATGTGATAAACCTTTTATACATTAATCACAGGTTAGCGTAAGTCTTTGAATTTTGATTGAGTAGGTGGTAAGCTAAAGCGAAGGACCTCTATGAATGCGAATGCGGTGAGGTGAGCTTGATGATTGCGCTACTGGGGGATCGGAATAACGTAAATAGAGCTCACTAGTTGCGAATAAGCATACTTCGTCTGTGCGGAAACAAATAAAACCGATATGCCGAGGAAATCAGATACTGGCTAGGAATCGAGCTTTGATGCTCAAAAAAAGTCGTTTCTGTCAATTATACATATCGATCATCTCAATTCCTTGAAATCGGTCGGTAGGTCTTTCCTCTAGTTAAAGAGTTCTAGTACTTGCGTTGCGGTCTGTCCATTAGTTCGATGATTCTTCTTCGCCTTTAATTTAAGGCTTTTTCAATCAATCTCATAGCTTACTATGGCTCGTTCTAGTTCTATAGGAAAGGGATATACCATAACCATAGGGAAGTAAAAGTGCGTGCGATAAATAAGCTTTTTCTGAGCCTATATATATATAGTGGTTATAGTCCTTAATGCGCAAAAAGGGAGCAAGAAAGGGGCTGCGGTCTGTTCCTGGTCCGGGCAATGACTCGTGCTTTGTTCTTTCCAGCCATTATAGAATAAGTATAAGTAAAGGCTCGTTCGTTCTGGTTGGTTGTCGTCCGTCCAGCTTACAGAATATCCTCTTATCGGTGCGATCTGAGGCGCATAGGGCGGCGGGGGTATCTGATATGGCCCAATATGGATGGAGATAGCCCACGGGTGAACGCCCAAAGCCAGTGCTACCTTAGCGGTGCTCGAGTAGGTTTGGTGGTTCCAACATCCTTATATCTATCTCTGCTCCTAGCGATTTTTCGTGCTTCCAGGAGCGCTTTAGAGCTGGTTTGGTTAAAGAGAATTGCTAGCAGTTAGCAGTTCGTCGCTTTCCTTAGTAGGTGGTACTTCCCTTCTCTTAGTTCTAGAGAGAAATCGATCTATCTCATACTTCACTCTTTCTGCTATGGTTTGTTTTGCGTAGTCTAGGAGTCTTAGTGAGTGAACGTAGCTAGCCGGTGGAGCTCCTGTTTTTTGTTCCTTGCTTTAATTTAAGGGAATCTCCTCTCTTCTCAGAGCTGTAATGGGTCCGTCTGCGGCACCCCTTAGTTGTCTTGTGCTTCTGTAAGTCGACTAAGAAGTAAGATAAGAGGAGGCTATCGGTCTATCTCCGTTCAAGGCAGTGACTGAATTCATGTCAATGGTTGTCGTGCCAAGCCTGCTTTCGTGCTTTTGGAGAATTTTTTAGATAATCTCCTCTGCTTCCTAGCATCTATAGCAGCTTTTAGAGTCGCATTCACTAAACGAAAAGCTTAACACGTGCCCATTGAACTCGGCAAAGAAAGATGGAGAGCCATATCATACCACTGCAAGTAAGGCTGTTGGAGCTGTTCCGTCTATCGTAGGTTTCGTCAATCCCCGGCTTTCGTGGTTCGTACTTCCTTGAGTTTGCGAGTCAAGGGATCTCCCTCAAAGGATTTAATGTGAGCAAGTTGATTGATCCTCGTTTGAGTGTCCTTCTTCTTATATAATGAGTATTTTATATCATTGTAGCTTCGTCCCTTTCCTTTGACCTGGCCCCTCGCCCCGAACAATATCCATTGCCTGGAGGAGCAGTAGACGAGGCTTTAGCGGCTTGTGAACCAGTTACGAACTCAACTATAAGTTAAGAGATCTCTTATCCCCTCAGGGAAGAAGTCGCCACTACAGAACTAGACTCAGGAACTGACACAACTGCAACAAGAGAGACAGCTCCAAGAGACATTAAGCGGGAAGGCCCCAAGCTCCAATGATTCCTACTTCTAACTTCCTATTGGAATGGCAGGAGGCATAAGAACAAGCAGAAGCATGAGATAACACAAGGGTTCTGCTCCTTGCTTTGAGGAAGGGACGGCTCAACTATAACTATGAGCGGTGTGAGTGAAATGTTAAATCGAAATTATCATTTTCCCAGGTTTTTCGCTTAACCCTTTTGTTCACTCGGAGAGCGACATCTCAAATTGACATTTAATCGTTTTCACGTCCAAAACGACGTGAAAATGAAAGTTAGATGAATATTAATATGTTAGGCGAAAGGCGAAAGGTAAGTAGTCGTAGCGAAACGGCGTAGGGCGAAGTGCTTACCATATGCTCTTGAAAGATAGGCACTCGACTGAAGAAGGGGGTCCCGGGTTGATGAGTAAGAAAAGATAGAATTGAATTTCAGGAAAGAGAGACTGAGTACAGTGTGACAAGTTATTACAGTAGTTCCCACTTATAGCATCCGAACCAATCTATTGTCGTCCAAGAATGTTGTCCTTCTATGTAAGTCATGTATTCGGAAAAAGAGGAATTGGAATGAAAAGCACACCATATAGGTCAGCGGCATCAGCAGTTGAAGAAGTTGACGGCCGGATTCAAGCAAAAAATGGGATAACCTGAGATGGAGAATTATAATTTATATATTAAATTATAATATATATCTTTGAATCATACTTTAGTCCGGCTTAACTGAAGGTAAGAGTCAAGAACAGAAGAAGGATCGCCACAATCAATCAAGAAGCAAGCTAAAAGTTGTTTGGATGACTTTCTGAAAAAAAAAGTCATTCTTGGAGTAGCCCGCCCAGTAGAGGCTTTCTTAGCGAAAAAAGTATATTCATGGATGGATTAGGGGAAAGAGTCTTCACCTTACTAAAAAGTGTCAATCATTTTGATTGAACTTTCTGTCAGGCTAGCTCTGGGCAGGGCGCATACACACGAACCCACTTTGAGTCGGATCCGAGCTCCAGTAGACAGCGAGACAGCCATTGTGGTAGACGGGAGCAAAGGAAAGAGAGGTGAGTGACGCCAAGGGGAATTCCAGCACGAAAGCAAGTATTTTTATCACACGTCCGGTCCTGTCTGATTGATTCACCTTCGATTATTCAATCAAGGAAGCAGAGTCAACGGCCTTTGAAGAAAGCTGACTTCTTTTCAGATATTGAGTTGACAGTCAAAAAGCCCAAAGGCCCAAAAGAAAGAATCAAGGGTCGAAGGAAGAGGCCAGGCGCTGGCGCTACAACAACTGAATTGACAGATTACGGAGCGATCCCTATTCCGCCTACTAGCTTGAGCTTTTTCCAAAATCGGAGCAACAGAACTAGTGGCCATTGGGGAGAAGAGTGATTCGGAAGCAAGCAACTCCTAAGCCTCAGGCCGAGCTTTGACTTATCATAAGATATTCCCACGAGCAGTAGCTGTGGCTAAAATAAGAGAAAAACAGAGGTTTTTCATAGGCCATTGACTATCTATCCCCCGATTGAGTCTTTCTCTCCGTCAAAGGGACTCTTTCTTGAACAAGCACGGCGCTATCAGGACAAAATCCTAGCAGAAGCTGGAAAAGATGAAGAGAAAGAGGAGCGAACAGCCACTATCACATCGTTAGATGAGCTTCAGTTGTGCCCCTTTGTGAACGAGGGGATCGAAAGGCCAAAGATTATATAAGAGCGCAAAAGACGGATTTTCTTTTCTGAAGGCAGATATATATAGAAAGTGTGCAGTGAGGGAGGTAATTAAAGGCTTAAGTTTTCCAATTCCAATTCTCTATCCTTCGAATCAATCCCCCACTCATTATATAATAAAGTCGGAGAATCGGATGCCGCTGTCTAATAATAGCTTCCCCTATCTCATAAAGGCGAAAGCCTCAGTCCTTTAGTTGCTAATAGTAGATAAACTACGGATTTCCGCCTCCTCTTCAGAAGCGACATCCTTTTGGTGACTTTATGGGCTAAAACGAATGAACGAAACCAAAGAGTCAGATTCGGGAAATCGGGAAACTAACCTACGGGAGTCTTAAAATCCGGTGGAACCGAAAGAACGCGAAGAAGGCCTGGGAAGCTTAAAGGATCAAGGACCACACGCGGAGCATCCATGAAGAGAAAGATTCCGCCATACAATACAGGCCGGCATCCTTAGAGCGAAAGTTCCTTTTGGGGGCTTTTTCCATATCTCCCGAGCTAACTCAGTATATATGGAACGAGAAGGACTTTTATGATATGACACAGGGCGAGGTCGAAATGGGGTGTATTGATGATAACTAAGTGAAAGCAGCCCGTACTTCCTGCTTGGATCTTCTTATTTGAAGCAGAGTGAATCGATCTTTGGGTAGTACTAGGGACCCAGACATGCCCGCGGTTGAAGGCTCAAAGCCAGTTCATGAAGATGTCGTCGCCCGATTCAGGTATGTCATGGTGGGACCTTTTCAATCCAAATCATTGATCGTCATCGGCAAGAAGCCCCTTTAGTTTCGATCTAAAACCTAGTAAGAAAGACTATCTGCTTGGCACAAGGAGCCCCCCCACCAATAGAGGGGCGTAAAATCGATTATTCAAGAAGCTGTTCGACGTTCTGTACTGAGCCGTTATCTTCCGATGCGATATGCTATGATATGAGACGTTGGCGCTCTGGCTGCCAGTGACCTAGAAGGTCCGTGTTTATGAGTGTTAGGAGTGCTTGGGTCAAGGTCACATCTTTCTGATAGATTGATTAAGATATAAGATCTTTACCCATTGAAATGGAAGAGGGGGTACTTAGATAAACCAATAGCAAAGGCGGGTATTCAACCATAGAGTGTGAAGACAACTCCGCTTCGGAACCGCGCGTAAGATTACGATCCTCCCGGGGCAAGCAAAAGACCTAATGGTTTTCGACATGAGGGGCTATCCAAGGCTAAAGAGTCCATCGGGCAGTTAAGTAAAGAAAGAAGAAGGAATAGAGGTGCATACAATGATTAAAATTAGGGCTAAAGCCTAATGATATCTAGACATATGCATGGCGAACCGCAGCATGTCGTAGCTCAACAGACTGAGACAACGTCCTTCTTACGGGAAGGAGTAGGACCGAAGTTCAATACAAACCTTAGGGACTTTCAGCCCTGAACAAGAACAAAAGACAAGAGAGAGCTTAGCTGCAGAGACAGGCCCCAGGCATCGCTTAGATTAGATACGTTCAATAGGCGGCCCCCGGGGTAGGTCTTCCAATCCCGCCGACACAACCTCGTCGTCACTTACTCCTCACTTTAAACAACTTCCCGAATGATCCAACCCAGTCTTTAATTCCCGCACAATCCGTATTAGTTCTGCCCCAGGCTGTGCTAATCCAATATCGAATTGAGCCGAGAATTGAGTTTCGGCAAAGCCCGTTCCGTTGCTTTTAATATTTCCAAACCAATCGAGCGAAAGGAACTAAACGTCCTAAAGCGGTCTAGGCGAGCCAATGATAAAGAAGGTGAAGCCCTGTCCCACGATCTCTGTAGCCTAATTGCTAATTGAGGTGCCTGAAGGAGTGACTCATCCTTTCTAGCTCTTATTACCCTGTCGGAGCTACTTCTGTTGATATAATGATGATTTCGAGTAAACGTCTGTTGAATACGTTATAAAGTCAATCATATAAAGTCAATCTCAGTTTGAGTATCCTATTTGGATTTGATGAGTTCTTTGAGTTCTTTCCTAACGTCAATGAAAGCTTTCAAGCAGCGAAGTCTTGAGCAGGATTCTTCGTGAAAAGAGTCATTCTGCTGAGGAATGGAATCACAGCTTATTCTTTCTCCCTCCAGGCCTTTGAAAGTAGTTCAAATAGAAAGGCAAACCAATTTCATGTGTAAGCATAGTGCACATTGACTTTTACTTCAGTGAGATGAAAAGTCCTTCTTTCCGGCTAGGAAGGGATGAGTGGCAGTATTCGACCACCTCTTGCTCTTACTGCTAGTTCCAGGAGATTCTGTAAAGTCTTCCATTAGAGGAGAGGAGAGCCATTTTTTGAAGGCAACTTCCTTCTCTTCTCCAGATGGAGGACGCAGTTCCTCAAACTCTGGTATTCCAATCTCCAAATCACCCTCGCCGCCGAGCTTGCCTCTCGGGTAGGAGTCTAATTTTTCCAAAGAAGGTTACGTCCGTTAGGCTAAGGCCAAGAGAAAGCCTAGGCATTCCTCTTCCCAGAAGGCTGATGGGGCCTGGCTTGGGCTGGGCCAGATGGACTGATTTCTCAAGTCAGAGGAAGTCCTTACTCCGCATCTTGCTTTTTCAACGGAAGCTAGATTGCCACCTTCAAGTCTTTGGGAGGAACTGAGTTCAAGGACTTTTCCGGACGATGCGGAGTCCCTGCCATCAAGTCCACTACTTTTGCACCTGAGTGAATATTAATGGATTCCAGGAGGGACACATAGAAAGCCTCCAAGAAGTCAGTCAAAGCCATCTCCCCGCAGCTTACATCTTCCTTTTAGGACAAGGACGTCATCCTTTTATAGCGTAATAAGTGGCGAAGGTCC